>NW_007726417.1:682419-725144 GCF_000696425.1 Galeopterus variegatus | reverse complement strand
GTCCAAATCAATGGCCTCCCACAAATCTTAACAAAACAAATCCCTGGGGCTGGCAGATTAGACCACTTGGTTAGTGCGTGGTACTGATAACACCAAGGTCAAGGGTTCCAATCCACATACCCACCAGCTGCCCCCTGGAAAAAAAGTCATGACTTAGGTAAGGAGAGATTTTATCTTTTTTTTTTTTTGTCTTTTTTTTGTGACCGGTAAGGGGATCGCAACCCTTGGCTTGGTGTCGCCCGCACCGCGCTCAGCCAGTGAGCGCACCGGCCATCCCTATATAGGATCCAAACCTGCGGCAGGAGCGCCGTTGCACTCCCAAGCACCGCACTCCCCCGAGTGCGCCACAGGCTGGCCCGAGAGATTTTATCTTAAAAGACTATTGGAATAGGGACAATGCTCCCATCTTAGAAACATACAAGTGTCTCAAAATTAAACATGAAAAGGTTTAAACATGCTTTTATGAGGTGAGGGGTAAGTTAGGAGAAGTTGGGCAAGGACGAGGAGTGAACAGACTGCAGGATCTGGCAGGAAGTCTGTCTGGCTGCAGTCAGCCAATTGTAAGGATAAGCTGCAGAGAAAGCACATTCTGCATTTTAGTGCTTGCTGAGATGTGGGGTCTGTGGGGAGCAGAGGAGCCTGACTAAAGTCTGATCAAGATGAAACAGAGGGTAACAAATGGGCAACTGTGTGAGCACTGGGTCACTTCTGTCTGTTCCCTTGTTTGGTGAGACAAGATGCCACAGGGTTTCTCTGCGGTGTGTGTTCTCTCTCACTGCAACAAGTCAATGAACCTGACTTTGCTAGACTACAGGTTAGTTCCTAGTGGTCTTGGGTTGATTGGGCTAGAACATCACTATCACACCAAGAGCTAGTGGGGATAGATTGGGGTCACCACCAGTGCTTGGTGCCCATTTTGGGCTGCACTCAAAATGGAGAGCAGCAGCAGGGGCTGCCCTCAAGGTGGAGAGCAACCTGGCAGATTCTTTTCCTTTAATAAAGCTTGATCAGTACTCAGTGTTTTGGCTCACTTTCTTTCATTATGATGCCGAAACCTGGGAAAGGTCCTGGTCAGGACCTTTGGACAATCTCCTCTCTTGGATTGATTGGCCCCCTGGCTGCCCTTCCCAGACCTGCCCAACCAGGTGCCTCTGGGACTCTCTGCTTTTGCAGCTTCAAGACCAACACATCCAACATCAGCCTCAATTCAGGGTGAGTCAGTGGGTCTGTCCTACTTCTATGGGTTCCCCCAACTACTTTCAAAGACTACTGTCTACTTCCCAAAGACCAGGCACCTGGCAGAGGGAATCCCTCTTGTGCCTCCAGCTATTGGAGGACACTCCTCTAGCCAGTTGGTGGCTCCTCTCTTGAAAAGAAGGTGCACACCAATGAGGATGCTCCTTTGGTGTTACCCTTCTTCTACTGGGACTGATCACCTCCTTTCTCACCCTCTAAATGGGATCCTCACAATCCAAGCTTCTGCATTCTATACCTCTGGGGTGTACAACCTCTTGGCCTCCAGGGAGATATTAAACGTGAATGCCTCATTTTCTACTACAATCTGGTTTGGCCTAAATACAAACTAGACAATGGATCCCAGTGGCCAGAAAATGGCACTTTCGATTTGGATACTCTCAGAGACCTAGACAACTTTTGTCACCAAAGTGGCAAGCTGGAAAGATTCCTTATGTTCAAGCCTTCTTCTATCTCCAATCGCATCCTTCTCTCTGTCAAAACTGTCCTACATCTCAAATTCTCCTAGTTCATCCCCGACCTCCCCTTCTGTACTTGGATCAATCTTTTGATCCATCAGACCACTCTGCTCCCCAACCACCTCCTTAAACTACAGATCCTCCACCAGCCACTTCACCTTTTCCCTCTCTTCCCCATACCCGGTCTTGAGATGCTTGTCCTCAGCCACTCAACCCCTCCCCTTCATCCCCTTTATCAGGTGACAACCCTACCTCAGCTCTGGCTCCTTTATACCCACTCTGTGAAGTGGCTGGAATGAAGGGAATTGTCCAGGTCCATATCACCTTTTCTCTTTCTGATCTCTCCCAAATTGAAAAATGACTGGGATCTTTCCAGTCCAACCCAGACACATATCTTAAGGAATTCAGATATCTCACCCAGTCTTATGATCTCACCTGGCATGATATTTTTATGATTCTCACTACTACTTTTCACCTGAAGACAGGGAGCAGGTCTGGATAACAGTCCAACAACAGGCAGACAAGGTACATGCTCAAAATAACAGATGGTCCCTTGCACAGACCCAAATTGGGACTACCAGGCTGGCCACGGGGATCGGGATCTCTGGAATAACATGATCACACACTTAATTTACAGCCTCCAAAAGGCTACTCACAAGTTGGTTAATTATGACAAGCTTAGAGAAATCACACAGAGATCCACTGAAAATCCCAGCAAGTTCCTAACCCGCCTCTCTGAGGCTTTACATAAATACACATGTATAGACCCAAACTCCCCTGCAGGCATGGCCCTTTTACACTCTCATTTTATGGCCCAATCAGCCCCTGATATTTGAAAAAAACTTAAAAAAACTTGAGGATGGTCCAAATATGACCCAATGAGATCTCCTCAATGCTGCTTTCAGGGTTTTTAACAACAGAGAGGAGGAGGAGAAGAAAGATCATTACAAAAGAGATCAGGCCAAATACCAGCTCCTGGCTAATGTCATCCATGGTTCACATACTCCAAAGCTGGCTGCCTCTAGGGACAAGCCACCCTGGAACTGATTCATATGTGGTCAACTGGGCCACTGGGTATGGGCCTGTCCTAACCCCAGGCCTCCTCCTGGGCCCTGTCCTCACTGCAAACAGCCAGGTCACTGGCGGGTTGACAGTTCAACTTGCCAGAGAGGGAGTGGCCCAGTTCCTAAACCACCACCTTTAGTTCCATGGCCATCCCTACCAGAGCATCTCAGCTGTGCCCAGGAGGAGGACTGATGATTCCCAGAGCCCAAGGCCCCCACAGAGATCACCATGCATGAGCCCAGGGTAACTCTCCTCATAGCAGGTAAGCCGATGTCTTTTGTCATCAATACAGGGGCCACTCACTCTACCCTTCCTGAATATGCAGGACCAACAACTCCATCCTCTATCACAATAGTAGGGGTCATGGGATCAGAATACCACCCACGGATCACTCAACGCCTTTCCTGCACCCTACATCACACCCAATTCACACACAAATTTTTAATAATGCCTCAATGCCCAGCCCCCTTACTGGGATGGGACATCCTTTCTGAATTCAAAGCTACCCTAACCCTAAACACTTTAATTCCAGCTATAATACCCCTGTTACAGGCCACCCCAGACCTGGCCCCTGAGGCTTCCATCTTCCCCTTCCCTTCGGACAAGGTTAATCCTGTAGTATGGGACACTTCTCCCTCCATTGCTATGGACCATTCCCCTATCTTTGTTAAGTTGTGGAACCCCTCTTTGTTCCCTAATGTCGCACAATACCCCATTGCTAACAAATACCTAATAGGCTTAAAACCCATCATACACAAACTCCTTTCTTCTCATCTCTTATGGCCTACCCACTCGCCTTTTAATACACTCATCCTTCCAGTTATAAAGCCTAATGGCTCATATCATTTAGTTCAAGAATTCAGGGCCATTAATGTGGCCATTTTACCCATAACCCCAATTGTTTCTAACCCCTATTCTCTTCTATCCACAATCCCAACAACAACCCACTTCTTCTCTGTACTTGACCTCAAAGATGCCTTTTTTTCTATCCCCTTACACCCTTCCTGTCAAAATCCATTTGCCTTCACTTGGACTGATCCTGATACACCTCATTCCCAACAAACCACCTGGACAGTACTACCTCAGGGGTTTTGGGATAGCCCCCGCTTCTATGGCCAGGCCTTAGCTCAGGATTTATCTGAACTTCCTCCAACCTCTAGCAGTTTAATACAGTATGTGGATGACCTCCTCCTCTGTAGCCCCTCCGATGAGGATTCATAGGCCCACACTGTTGCTCTCCTTAATTTCCTGGCCTTTGGGGGATATGGAGGGTCCCCCAGCAAGGCCCAAATTTCTCCTCCTTTAGTCACCTATTTGGGAGTCCACCTCACCCCCAACACCAGAGAAATAATGGTAGATCACAAGAGTCTAATTTCTGAACTCCCTACTCCTACCACAAAGGGTGAAATCCTTTCTTGGGGCTTGCAGGGTATCTTCACCTATGGATTCCTAACTTTGGTGTGCTAGCAAAACCACTTTATGAGGCAGCCAAAGGGGATCCTGCCATTCCCTTAGATCCGACATTCGTTCTCTCTTCCAGTGATTAAAAGCTGCTCTCCTTGCAGCCCCAGCTCTATCCCTCCCTAACCTATCTCATCCTTTTATCCTACACATCACTGAAACCCAAGGATTTGTGGTCAGGGTTTTGGGACAAGAGGTGGGAGATATCTTCCCCCTGTTGCATATCTTTCCAAACAACTAGACACCACAGCTTGAGGATGGGCTCCCTGTTTACGGGCCTTGGCAGCAGCTGCCCTTTTAACACAAGAAAGCTCTAAACTAACTTTTGGACAACAGTCATTTGTTCCCCCCATCTTCTTCAAGACCTTCTCAGCCACAAGGCCAAGTCAATTCTCTCCCCTTGCTGCCTAAAACTTATCCACCTTACCTTCACTGAGAATTCCCAGTTCTCCTTTAAACCTTGCTCTCCCTTAAATCCAGCCACTCTCATCCCCAAACACTCACAACCCTTAGAACATAATAGCACGGAGGCTTTAGACCTCTTCTCAATCCCTTTCCACACATCTCCCCACATCCCATTATGTGGCCCCAACATACATGGTTCATAGATGGGAGTGCCACCTCCACACCTGCCCCCCAGGTGGGTTATGCCGTAGTAAATCTAACACAAAATATTGAGGCTGCTGCCTCCCCCCTAACACCACTTCCCAAGAGGCAGAACTCATTGCCCTCAGTCACGCTCTCACTCTGGCAAGTAACAAATGAGTCAATATATACACTGACTCTGAGTATGCTTACCACATCCTACACTTGTGTGTGACCAGATGGAAGGAGAGAGGATACATGACCACTCAAGGAGGGCCCATAAAAAATGGACACCTTATCAAGATACTTCTTAAGGCTGCACAGCTCCCAAAGGAGGTTGGGGTTATACACTGCAGAGGACACCAAGCCTCCAATGACCCCATAGCCCAGGGAAACAAACTGGTGGATCTAACTGCAAAACAGGCTGCCCAATCACCAGGCCCCCACTCTTCCTCTCCCACTCAGGTCCTTCTCATGGCCCCAACACCCTTACCCCAATACACAACTCAAGAAATACAATACGCCCAACAGTTGGGAGCACAGAGGAAGGACAACTGGTACACTCTCTCCAGTCACTGTGTCCTCCCTACCACACAAGCTGAGCAAATCCTCTTAGATTTCCATAATTCAGTTCATAGAGGCTATGAACCCCTACTACGCCTTCTTCAGCCCTTATATTACTCTCCCCACATGGCCAAGTTACTCAAACAAATCACTCAAAATTGTCCTTTGTGTACTCGTTGCTCCAATTAAGGTGGCCTCCAAGTTCTGTCCTTTCCCACCCACCAGGCCAGAGGATACACTCCTGGCCAGGATTGGCAAATTGACTTTAACACATGACTCCCCACAAAAGGACACGCTATCTTCTAACCTTAGTAGATACCTTTTCAGGTTGGAATGAGGCTTTTCCCTGCACTTCCAAGGATGCTACAGCAGTAACACAGGCTCTCACTTCAGAAATCATCCCTCATTTTGGCCTCCCCACCAGCCTCCAGTCTGATAACAGCCCAGCATTCATTTCCCAGATTACACAACTCACAGCACAGGCCTTACATATCAAACGGGACTTACATATACCATATCAGCCTCAGTCATCAGGCAAAGCAGAAAAAGCCAATCACTTCATAAAACACACCTCACCAAGCTGTCCATGGAACTTCACCTCCCTTGGACCCAACTTCTCCCTTTAGCACTCACTCGCTTGCGAGCTGCCCCCCACAAGCCCACAGGCCTCAGCCCCCTTGAGCTTATGTATGGCAGACCCTTCTCTCTCACACCTCTCCCTTCAGCTCATCACCTTTAGGCCAGTATCTCCCTACTCTTTCACTCATCAGGGATCTTCTTCGGGAACAGAACAAACTTCTATTACCTCATCCTTTCCCCGCCACCCCCTCAGACTTTAAACTGAGCCCAGGACAGCAAGTGTATATGAAAACCCAAATCCCAAAGCCCCTCTCACCACATTGGGAAAGGCCTTATACAGCACTTCTCACCACCCCCACGGCAGTAAAAGTACTAGGAAAGGCCCCTTGGTATCACTTATCTGTGGTAAAACTAGCACCTGAGACTTTACCCAAAGAATCTGTTAAAACCAAGCCAGAGTGGTCCCTCTGCTCAGCCCCCATCCCAACATCTCCTCACACTTCATCCATTTTAGGACCCAAAAAATTGAAAATGTCCAGGACCTCTTCTCTTCCCCCAATCCCAGAAGAAGGATGGTCTTTCCCCTGGTGATTATCCTCTCCTGCAGGCCCGCTTCACGTCCTTCATACAGGAGCTGCTCCAAGACTGGTCCTGACCCGCCACCTCGTGTGTTGAAGACATCCCTGAGTGGGTACCTGAATGAGCCTGGCAGGGCGCCCTCTGCAATCACACCCCCCATGAGGTTACCCTCTACTCCTTTCTCCTACCATGCACCCTCTCAACCTCTCAGCCCTGAACACTTGCCTTTTCTCTTCCTCTTGCTTCTTTTCCTAACAGAGACATGTGCCACACCCTGTTCACAATGTATAACCAAGGTCTTGGTGGGTGGAAGGACATTTTCCAACCTCCCAGGTCTGCTACCCAGAATCCTTGGGGGAGCCCTACAGGACACATTCACATCCCTGACATGCATTCCCACAACATGCTATGACCAGACAACTGCCACATCATGTTCTTACAGGGGTAAAAACGAGACAGCTCTTTCCAAAGGGGATTCTGCAGGAGTCCAGTGCCCTGCCCCAATAAAAATATTTCTGCTTCACCCAAACCACTCACCTAGGCTATAGTGATAGGGGAGGGCTTCAGGACAAAACACGTCAGACCCCTGACCATGATAGGACTTATCCTTCTTGGCCCCTGCTTCTTTCAGTGTTTCTATAGTTTCTTATAAGAATATATTCAGGCCTTCACCAATCAAAAGTTCACTGAATTCTGGGCCGACCCCGTGGCTCACTCGGATCCTATATAGGGATGGCCGATGCACTCACTGGCTGAGCGCGGTGCGGGTGACACCAAGCCAAGGGTTACGATCCCCTTACCAGTCACATAAATAAATAAATAAATAAATAAATAAATAAATAAATAAATAAATAAATAAATAAAATTTTAAAAGTTCACTGAATTCTTTATGGGAGGAGAATATCAGCCCCTCAGAATAAGCAACCTTCCCCAGAAGAACACAGCCTCCCCACACAAAACCAACACCCCACCACCTAATTGTGTTACCCACCAACATAAATCTTTTATTTTTTTCATATCTTTGCCCATCTCTAGCAGGAAGTAGCTTCAGAAGAACGAGATCTTTGCCCCTTTTCCCTTCTCCCTATACTTAAAAGGTGGGAATGATGGATCTCGGAACTGACCGGTGCCATTTTGCACACAATAAGCACAAAATAGCCGCCAGCCTTTCCCTTACGAGAAACCTTATGTTATCTGAGAAATAGAAACTCCTCCACTTCCGCATGGGTGCCACCTTCCACCTGATTGCGTCCACCAGCCTTATCTTCCACATCAGCACCCAACCTCTCCCTGATTACATGCGCCTTCCCTACAGCCTATAGAAGCCCTCCCACCCCCACGCCTGGTGCTGCCCTCTATTTTGAGTGGAGCCTGACAGATTCTTTTCTTTTAATAAAGCTTGATTGGTACCCAGTGTTTCGGCTCACTTTCTTTCAGTTTGTTTATAAATCTGGGAGAGGGCCTGTCAGAGAGGAAAAACTTAGTCTCCACCCTCTTAAGTTCAGTATCTGGAGGCCTGTGAATTAAACTAACAAAAGGCAGACCAACAGGAGAAAAGGCACACAATTTTTATTAATGTTTACATGCATGGGAGTTCACAAAAAAAGAAGTGAAATTCAAGTGGTTAGACCTGGGGGCTTATATACTATTTTAATAAAGAAAAGGGCGCTTGTGCTTCAAGGGATGGTAAATCATGGCGAGGTACTGGAAGTAAACGGGGGAAATAATGGAAGACAGGGTTATGGGAGAAAGGCCTGTTTATGCAAACTCATGTCGGTGTCTCCAGTAACAAGAGTTGCTCTTCTCTTTCTGGTATGGAGGAAAAACATCTTCACAAAGGGAAAGTTATGCTATGCTTTTAGGCAGATAAGAAGAGGGCAGAGAACTCTTCTTGCATCCTTTGATTCTCAATTGCCTTCAGCTTAAAATAATCCTTATGCCAAAGTGCCATATTTTGGGGGTGGCATATCCTGATCCCCTTCAAGCCATTGAGGAATTAATCTTTCCCCACACATGTAGAAGTAATAAAAAGCTATAATGCTGCTAGATGGATTTCTTATTTAAATGTAGAGTCTAGGAGTCTGTGCCTCATTAACAGTCACTAATTAATTCATTGAGCATTCCCTGAGCCTCTGCTCTGTGCCAAGCCCTAAGCTGGATGATCTGAGACCAAAAAATGAATCAGACACATCTCTGCCCTCACCAACCTCACAGTTCCAGACACAGCACAGGTCAGGGTGCAGAGGCCTGTAAAAATCACATGGTGACTTTGTAGTGTGTCAACTTGGCTAGGCTGAACTCCATCTCCCACAATTCTCTTCCCTGTAGGTTTCTAGTTAAGGTGGGCCACAAGAGATACTTGTGCCCAAAGCAGATGCCATTTTGCATTTTATGGTTGGAAGGTCCAAATAGGAGCTTTTGTAGCTCACACCCAATGTTGCCATCTGTGGTCTTACCTTGCCAGCCTGGAGCAGCAGGTGGCCCTGAAACTGCTCCACCATTGCCTGAATCCTCCTTCAGCTTGTCCAACTCCTGAGCCAGGTGTGTGTTTAGCCACTCGTGAAGGTCACCTAAACCACCAAGATGGAGGCAGCAAGAACAGAGAGGGGATCCAGTCCATCCTGAAGACTCCCATCTCATGCTCAGAGGTCCCAGCTTACCCTTGCTCTCCCCCACTTTACATCCATCTCCCCTTCCCTGTGTCTTGCCCTGCAGACTTTGAGTTCAGCATCAGATGCAAAGACAATTGTCTTATGGGCTTCCATCAGCCAGAGACAGAATCCTGACAGATTCTACCAGGACAAAGTGGAGAGACATGTGGGAGTCCTAATGAGGGGCAAAACAGCCCACCTGGGGTGGCAGGTAAGTTTTCCTGGAGGAATTGATCCTATTATTCATTGTGCTTCCAAATTTTAGTCATTGGCATTCCACCTTTGTGATTATCTGACTATCCACTGCAGTGTTATTTGCACAAAATTTTTCCTTAAAACTTCTCACTGTTTTGGGCCGGCCCGTGGCTCACTCGGGAGAGTGTGGTGCTGATAATACCAAGGCCATGGGTTCGGATCCCATATAGGGATGGCCAGTTAGCTCACTGGGTGAGCGTGGTGCTGACAATACCAAGTCAAGGGTTAAGATCCCCTTACCGGTCATCTTTAAAAAAAAAAAACAAAAAACTTCTCACTGTTTTTCTTTAGCTTTATCTCAAACACTAATAAAATGTTTATACAATCATGGGATTAATATGCTATTTCCAGTTATTTTATTCTAATAGGCACTTAAACAAAAACATAGCAAGTAACATTTTTTAAAAAAACCCTACTGTGGGGCCGGCCCGGTGGCGCACTGCTACAGTGCGCCGCTTGAGAGCGCAGCAGCACTCCCGCCGAGGGTTCGGATCCCACATACAGACCGGCCGCTCACTGGCTGAGCGAGGTGCAGGCGCGACACTGAGGGTTGCGATCTGTTGCTGGTCACGAAAAAATACAAAAAGGAAAAAAAAAAACACTACTATGCATAATCCCCTAAAATCATCTCACCTACCCTCCACCTCTAGCACCTGAACCATGTCTTGGGAAACACTCCTTTAGAAGAATATTGAAGAATGAACAGAGGTTTAAAGGAATGGGATGGAGGAAGGGTGCTTTGGGCTGAGGGAGCAGGATGACAGAAGTCCTGGAATATGGGAAGATAGCTGCATTAGTTATTTATTACTGCATAACAAATTACCCAACAACTTTAGGACTTAAAACAGCAATAAATATTTATTATCTCACAAATCCTGTGGGACCTGAATTCAGGAGTGGCTAGGCTGGGTGGTTGTGACTTGGTATGCCTCATGAGGTTGCAGTCATCTAAAAGCTTTACTAGGGCTGGAGGATCTGCTTTCAAGAAAGTTCACTCATATAACGGGTGAGTTGGTGCTGGCTAATTCCTACCTCAGGGCCTTTGCACTTGCTGTTATCTCTGCCTGGGGTGTTCTTTCATCTACTCTTATATGATTGGTCCCTTCCCAACCTTCGGATCTTTGCCCAAGTGCCACCTTGCATGACCTCTGATGATACCAAGTCACTTTCTTACACATCACCCTTTGTTTTCAACATTTTATCATAAAAAAATTTAAACAACCAGGAAAGTTGAAAAAAATAACAAAAATACCTAAAACAAAAAATTCTCACCTTATAATCAAAGTTTAACATTTTGCCGTATTTTCTCTTTCTCTTTTCTGAACCATTTCAAAGTACGTTGCAGACATAGAAACACTGTATCCTTAAGTACTTTAGCATGCCTCTCCTAAGAATGATCTTCTGCATGTCCATGATACCATTATCAAGAGAAAGTTGACAATAATTCCCTCACAGTATCTAATATCTAGTCCATTTTTAATCTTCCCCATAGGTCTCCAAAATGTCTTACATATGTGTATTTTTCAAACTGAGATCTAATGGAGATTTATGTCTTATACTTGGTTATTGTGTCTCTTTCATTCTATAACAGTCCCCCTCCCTGGCCAACTTTTTTTTTTTAATGACTGTTAAAGAAAAGACAGCAGACCTGAAGTGGAATCAACTCATGCTAAAGTTTCACATCACCAAACTAAAACCTAAGTTATTTTCTTGTGAGATCTGACCTTTCAGGAAATCAGGAGAGAGATGATAGCCAAATCCCATTAAGCCAATAAGATTTTGCACACAGCCCTGTAAGGAAAGTAACCTTGGAATGACCATTCCACTATTTGTTCTTTGTTCCTGCTTTTTTCTGCCTATAACACTTACCTATTCTGTTTAACTCACCAGAGTTTCTCTCTGCTTTGTAGATCGATGCGGCCCAGTGCATGAATTGCTCATAAAAGCTAATCAGATCTTGAGATTCAATTTGTTGAAATTTTGTTCTTTGACATAAAACAAACTCTTTGAGGAGAGCAGACATGTTGTCTTGTATAATACCCATATTGTGAATTTGTTTCCTCCTGGTGTCATTTAACTGGTTTCTCAAAACTATTTCCTATAAATTGGAAAATGAATCTCAAAGTTTGATTCAACTCAGGTTACACTTTTTTGGCAAGAATGCTTCATGGGTAGACACCTTCCAGATCCTTCTTTTGAAAGACTTGTGGGGTATTTGGGGGAAACACAGGCTCAGCCCACAGATGAGGGTGTGTTCTGCTGGGTCATCCAGGAAATGAGGAAGATAGTTGCTATCAGGATAGGGAGGGGCTGCAGGTGCTGAGGGGGACCTGCCCTCCACCAGGTGTCAAGGTTTCTGCTGGGAGGAGGGAAGAGCTCCAGGAATCCAGGCACCGACTTAGAGGACAGGCAAATTCCAGCACAGAAAGCACACCTCCCTCTGGGGGACACACACACACTGAAGGGCCCTCCAAGCTGCCTTGGGTGTCTGCCCCCAACCCTACCCTGGGGCCTGCCCTAAACTGAGATTTCAGCTCCAACAGGTGTCGGTCACATTGAGGTCCATGTGCTGCCCTCAGTACTGACCTCCCCAGCCCGGGCTGACACAAGAATCAGGTCATTCCATCCGTGTAAATCATGATGGAACCAGGCCTAACTGCAAAAATATCAGCAAGTCCAGTCTTCTTAGGGCCTGTTCCATCATCCAGAGGACACTGGGACACCTCATAGTCCACACAGAGTCAATCCTTTTCCACCTGAACCTCCTCATGTACCATAAACACATTGAGGAGCAGAAATCCTGAGCACATCCTGCTCCAGGCACCAGAACTTTCCAAAGCTGTGTGCCCAGTGCCACCTCCACCCACATGACCTTGCTTTCCTTCCCATGAATGCAAATCCTCCCCTCGCTGCCATGGGTGGATCACCTATAGAGGTAAATGACATACAGGACAGATCCAGACAGAGGCAGGGGCACAAAGCATCTGGGTGGATGGTTAACGTTAAGCAGGCATATCACACACACACACAAAACTAAAGTTCAGGATTAAAAAAGAACCAAAGGTTTGTACCTTGGAGGTAATTAAGAATTCATCTGAACTAGTGACCATATAAATAAATATCTGGTCTAATTTTCTCAGGGATGGGAAGTAGCCATATTATCATCCTTCCTGCACCTGTATTCTGGGGAAACAATTACAAATGCACCCCATGAGTCCAAATTGTCTTCTGTGATACAATTTACTTTTAATTCTTCTTGCATTAAATGAGTCAGTTCTCCTAGAAGCACAGACAGCTCTGTATCTTGGAGCAGGAGAAATCTGTACTTGCTCAAAATATCCATAAATGTCAATAGCAAGGAAGCTTTTAAAACATTTCAGGTAGGACTGAAGACACAAAGGAATATTAAGGGACCCCCACTGGGCAAGGGTCATAATTTGGGCACCAAAAAATAACTGTAAGGTCTACAGAAACGTTTATAATACTTGTTGGAGTGGATAGCATTCAAAGAAAGACAAGATACATCATGAAGTCAAACAGTATCTGTCAAAAATAATGAAAAAGACTTTAAAAAGTGAAAAAGTAGAAGAAAAAAGAGGCAGAAGTATTAAATCCAAATATAAGAGTAATAGGATAAATATACATGAATTCAACTCTAAAGTTTAAAAATATCATATCTATTATAAAAACACATCTGGTTACATGCTGTTTACATTATACAATTAGAACATATCAGGGAAAAGTTTCCATATCAGTAGATGAAAGGATTCCTTGTTTGTTATACAGCTGCATCATATTCTTTTTTTTTTTTTTGTGACCAGTAAGGGGATCACAACCCTTGTCTTGGTGTCACCCGCACCGTGCTCAGCCAGTGAGCACACTGGCCATCTCTATATAGGATCCGAACCTGTGGCAGGAGCGCCGCTGCACTCCCAAGCGCCACACTCTCCCGAGTGCGCCACGGGGCCGGCCCGGGCTGCATCGTATTCTATTGTATAAACATAAACCTGTTTAATTAGGATTGTGCTGATGAAAATATACATTGTTTCCAATATTTTGCTGTGAAACCATCACTACAGTAAATGGCAATACTAGGTGTCATTTTATGAGCATGAGTGTGATAAATTTTTCACAGTGGAGTTTGGGAAGCAAAGGGGATGTATATTTTTAATTCTGATAAGCATTAAGAAATTTCACTCCATAGGGTTTGTACAAATTTTCATGTCCCCCAGAAAAGTAGTGGGGTATAATTATCAGCACAGTTGCTCCCACACGTGTTATCAGACATGGATATGGAGGTCAAAATATAGTCCTGTGTGCCAAACTAACAAAAAATAAGTAAATAAAGCTGGGAGGCTGAGAAGGAAGGGCCCTCACACACATATGCCTATGATAATAACTATGAGAAAGGTTTTCAGGCACATACACGTAGAGCAGAAACTTTTGCCAAGGATTTTGCAACTACAACTTGATATGTGAGTCACAATGACAGCTAGCCGGATGTACAAGAACATTTGCCTGACACTACCTCCACTAATGAACTGGCGTCTACTCCTTTGATAATCCCCTCCAGCTAATGCTGTCATTGTTTCAAAACAAATTACATGTACTTATCTCTTCTGTCCTTAAAAAACTTTGTCTTCCTTTTCCTCCCTTACTATGCCCATAGTTTACTATGGTGTGTGTATTCCCATTGCAATACCCTGGCCCAAATAAACTCTACTTTATATAGTTAGTTTCTTTCTTAGGTCAACAGAGGCATTTGAAACCACTGGATTGTGCTGTGACCCTCCGTATTCCAGGATGATATCAGCATCCATGTTTCTCCTGTATGTGTGAGGGTGTTTTCTTCATATGTCTAAGATCCTTTAAAAAAAGTTTTGTGAACTGTTCATACAGTCACCCACTATTGTACTAGATTTTGGTCTTATTAATTTTATGTACTCAAATATTACCAGGTTATCTTTTTGTTTATGATAGTTGCATACACATTTTCAGGTGTTATTTGCTTACTTACAGAGAATTTTTCACATGGAGACTCCTTTTTTAAGTATTTGTACATACCAATCTTTTCTTTGTTGGCTACACAATGAGAAAGCCCCTCCCCATCTGAGGTGCTTTAGTGGTTTCTAACTGACATTTAATTTTTTATTCATTTAGAAGATATCTGGGTGTGGAGAACACTAACATTTATAAAGCAAATGTATTTCACAAGGCTTACTTTTCAAAGCCCTGTAGTCTCAGGTTTAGCCTAATCTTTTGGAATTACATATAGAAATGTTAACCTTGCAAAAGACAGGAAACTTTCCTCAGGCTAAAGTCTTTGTAACACAGCAAAGTTCCTGGCTCAAGGATAGACAAGTTACTTATTGGTATGTAAAAATACTGGGGAAATTGCTGTAGGGAAAAACAGTGTTTGCTAAGATCAAGCTTTTGTTGGTGGATTGACTCAACCTTTTGCAAATTGCATTATGGAATGTCACTTTACTGTTTTCACTGATGTTACCAGCCTATATTGTTAAACTATACTTAGTCATAATCCCACCTATGTTCTTTTTCTGTAACTTCCTGGTCTGGAGCATAAATGCAGGGAGAGAATCCAGTTCATGGTTAATTTCCAAAGGAAGGAATGCCTCTCTCGAGGGTTCCAGGAAGTTAACCCCTTTGAGATTAATCTCTCACTGCTCAGAAGAAACGGGCTTTTAGTATTCCTTTGTGTCTCCATCTCCCAGGGGAAGAGAGGTGATAAATCCATGTGAGGCAAAGTAACATCTGGGTATATGTTCTTTTGTCTGAGATGGTTATCAGGTATCCATATATCAATCTGAATGTCTATGTTATCCACAGTAGTTATTTTTAAAGACTTTGTAAAGTACTCTAGCAAACATACATAATGTTCCTAAGGGCATGAATTTGATCTTCCCAATTAACAGGCAACACTAATGAGATAGGAGGTCCTTGGTTTCCATGGGTTTGGGTTTCAGGAAACACGTCTGAGTTTCAAGCCACTCCCCCAATATCTCAGCCCCCTCTTCTAAGCCCTCCCCTAGAGGAGAGTCATTGTTGCTTATTGCACCTGTTTTTAGCACCAACAGGGGAAGATTGAGACTACAGGGGGCAGGTTTGTGCAAATCCAGTGGCTGAGCATGCTCAGTAGAGAGGGGTTATATAATCCTAATGGCCAAGCATGCTCAGTAAAGTGTAATTTATCCTTTGAATGACCTTCCACTAGAGGCCACTAAAGCGCATCAAATATTCTTGAGTGTGTTCAGTGCATGTGATAGAATCTGCCCAATGATCATGCCCTAAAGAGAGACCAACTGAGCATGTGCAAACCTGTTATGTAACCTGATCCATAACTGGGAACCACCTTCTTAGCTGAATATTCATTAGACGGCATGAATAGGTACTAGATAGCAAAACTATAAAAGTTGGGTCCCTGCAGAAGACAGGGTTGTTGTCCACTTCTCCTGGGGCCAACCCACATATTGCTGGCAAGGTGTATATGCTTTAATTTTGTGTTAAACTTACTAATAGGCTGTTGCTTACTCTCTTTAGTGCCAGACTGAGGTGTGTATTTCTTACTTTTTGTATCAAACTTGCTTTTAGCAGGCTGCTGTTCACTCTAGAGCCAGCCTGCATTTTGCCTGTGAATGTGTATTTCTTACTTTTGTATTAAACTTGGTGTAGGCCCTACTCAGTCTCTGGAGCTAGGCTGCACTCTCTCTGTGAAATCGATTTCTTGTTTGTTACCTTAAACCTGTTCTCACTTTCTACTGTGACTCTGCTCTTGAATTCTTTCCTGTGGCAGAATCAAGAACCTGGCAAGAGGATAGGGTGGGTCGAGGCCAGCTGTCAGGCCTCCCCAGACCTGGGCCTCCCCAGACCCACTCCTCTGGTATCACTAATACACACTACAATTAAAAATCCTGCACAACAGATATTCTTTTCAAGTCCATATGAAACATGTGTAAAGACTGACCATTAATCATTGAGTGGAAAAAAATACAAACTCAGTTTTTCCCACTATACTCTCACAACAGGCTTTGGGCTCCAGATGTGTGGGGATTTTCTTCCCACCAGCAAGCAAGCAATCAATTCTCCAGCAGACACCAGCTGGGTGTCCTCTAATTTAATTCTGATACTATCTACCTGGAGGTAGGATCAGATCTCATAGGTTGAAGGCTCAGACCTCCAAGACTGTCCCCACTTTAAACACCAGTCACAAGTCCAGGCCTCCAGAACTTCTGACCAACCTGTTTCAAGTTGGGGTTCCCACAACCTGCTCTCTGGGTTTGGTTAGTTTGCTAGAGTGGCTCACAGAACTCAGGAAACACTTACTTATGTTTACCAGTTTATTATAAAGGATATTACAAAGGGTATAGATGAAGAGACACAGTGCAAGGTGTCGGGAATGGGATGCAGAGCTTCCATGCTCTTCCTGGGTGTGCCACTCTCTGAGAACCTCCATATGTTCAGCTATCCAGAAGTTCTCCAAACCCTGTATTTTTTGGGTTTTTATGGAAGCTTTACTATGTAAGCATGATTGAAGCATGGACAACTGTGTAGAAATGTGATTGGATAAAAAGGGAATGATTGATGCTAACTAAGTAGAAAACCCAGCAAGGCCTGTTTGTTCAAGTCCTTCTTGGCCTGCCTGTACAGAATTCCTTCCTCCTGGGTATGGAGCAGGACTCCTTCTGGAATGGGGGTGTTATGACCTACAGACAAGGTGGGTCAAAGAATTTCTTAAATAACAAGGACCATGGGAGTTATGAGCCAGGAAGTGTGAACAAAAACCAATATATATATATATCATAATATAACAATCATATATCAGCAAATAGCACTAAATCGTTTGTATCCAATCACCTATTTTGTGATCAATAAAAAATAAATTTAAAAAATCAGACATTTGGACATTTAAAAATACATAGGTCAAACAAGACACAGTAATGAGCACTTTAAATATTTCATACTTGATTAGCAACACACATGTACCAGAAGTTATGGGATGCAGTTGAAGTGATGTTTCCAGGGAATTCCTTACCCTTAATGCTTTTACTACAAAGGCTGATTAAAATAAGCTAATTATCCCACTTAAGAAATAAGAGGAAAATAAAGGCAGTAAAGGAAAAGGGTTAATAAATTTAAAAGTAAAAAATTAATAAACTAGAAGACAAATCTAGGATCAAGGTCCACACACTGAAAAATTACCCTCTTGAAAAACATTAAAAAAATTTTTTTAAACTTCTGGAAGCACAAATAAGCAATGTTAGCCATGAGAAAGAGTGGGTGTAACTATAGCTGCAGCAGGTCAT
The DNA here is from genome assembly GCF_000696425.1 of Galeopterus variegatus. NCBI lineage: Eukaryota > Metazoa > Chordata > Mammalia > Dermoptera > Cynocephalidae > Galeopterus > Galeopterus variegatus. The sequence goes on along the minus strand of NW_007726417.1, from coordinate 707,372 downwards.
GGAGTTACTTTAAAAAACTTCATGGCAATTAAGTTGATAATGCAGACAAAATTGACAAGTTTCTAAAAAGAAACAAAAACTAACTCAAGAATAAATAGGAAACTGACATGTACTATAACCATTAAAAATATTTAGTTATCTGGGTATATACCCAAAGGAATGGAAATCATCATGTTGAAGGGATACCTGCACTCCCGTGTTCATTGCAACTCTGTTCACAAAAGACAAGATATGGAACCAACCTAAATGTCCATCAGTGGATGACTGGATAAGGAAACTGTGGTATATGTACACCATGGAATACTACTCTGCCATAAAAAAAGAATGAAATTTTCCCCTTTGCAACAACATGGATGAGCTTGGAGAAACTTATGTTGAGTGAAATAAGCAAAGCACAGAGGGATAAATACCACATGTGCTCACTCATAAGTGGGAGCTAAGAGATAAAGAAGAAAGGAAAGAAAGACCACCGTGGTGTGTGGACTTGCGGAGGGAGAGAACATGCCTAGGGATACAAAGTGGAGTGGGGAAAGTGGGATGGGGAGGGAGGTTAGGGATAATTGAGGGGATAATTGGGTGGGGAACACGGGGTATAATCACAATTTGTGGTAATGGCCATGCTGCCAATATTCATCTGGCCATCACATCTTAGGCACGAGTGGTGACAATTTTCTTTGTACCCCATGAATATTCATAACCAATAAAAATAAATAAATACATTAAAAACATATATACTTAGTTAATATTTAAAATATGCACACACACATATACACACATGCAGACACTAACTCTATATGCAAACATATTTGCACACTCAAAAAACACAGATGGCTTTCAAATAAATACAAATATTTTTATGGAGTAAAAAGTGTAAATCTAGACGCCTACTCACACCATGTAATAATCTCTCTCAGCATATAATTTTTCTATTATTGCAATGTGGTACTGAAAAACAAGATCTCCGCTTTTACTAGGTCACTGCAGTTCTGGTCAGACACAAAACAAATTTTCCTATTTTATTTCTTCACCGTGTAAGTTTATAAATATATGTACATGTTTCTGAGGTGAGTTCATGGCCTTGATAGGAGACTTTGCTTTAGATAGGTAGACAAGTGATACATCTGAAAAAGCAGCTTGCTATGTGTCAAAAAAAAGGATGAAAAATTATAAAATTACTTTAAGATGTTTCAAGAGCAAGCTCTCTGTGGTAGGAAATATGGAATATGGTTTATATTCACATCTGATTTTTTCTTTTTATAAATTCTGGACCTCTTATTTCTAGAGCATAAGAAAAATGCTTTTCTAAATCAAATTAATCAGATTTAAATCAGATTTAATCAGATTTTTGTTTATCCAATTTTTGTAAAATGGTTGTGTGTGTGTGTGTGTGTGTGTGTGTGTGAGAGAGAGAGAGAGAGAGAGGGAAAGAAAACAATGTAGTGTTCTAGTGATTTTGAAAGGTAGCCTCTCGAATTTTGATAATGTGCTATGTAACTATCAGATTAATCATAATTGTAGAATTAGAATAATTGATAATATACCCATTTTGCGAGTTTAGAAAAAATGCATATACTGTTTTACTAGTAGGACTTTCAAAGTTACAAGTGATCTGAATCTTAAATTCGATCTGGAATTTACACTGTGAAGCCCAAAGAGGTTAAGTAAATTTATGTCACAAGTTAACATTTAGTACTTATGTTGACAGAAGTCCAAATCTTTCTCTTTATTTTTCTATTTTTTTTCTTTGTGGTAAAACATATATCACATAAGATTTGCCATTTTAAGCATTTTTAAACATGCAACTGCATGGAATTAATTACATTCACAGTGCTGTGTGACTATTACCTCTATTTCTAAAAGTTTTTTTATCATTCTAAACATAGACTCTATACTCATTAAGAAATAATTTCTCATTATTCCTTCCCCCTGGGTTCTGGTAACCTCAAATCTGCTTCTCTCACTGAATTTTTTTTTTCTTTTTCTTTTTTCTTAATAGACCCAAGATAATTGCATGTATTTATAGAGTACAATGTGATATTTGGGTATATTTATACAGTGTGCAATGATCATATCTATGTATTTAGCATATCCATCACCTGAAACAATTGTCACCTCTTTGTGTTGGGAACATTCAACACCCTCTCAACTAGATACTTGAAGTTATACAGTAATTTGTTGTTGTCTGTAGTCTCCCTACATCACTATAGAACACTAGATTGTACTCTTCCTATCTCTCTACAATTTTGTATCCATTCACCACCCTCTCCCCTCCCCCCGTCCCTTCCCCTTACTAGTCTCTAGAAACCACTATTCTACTCTCTACTTTTGTGAGATCAACATTTTTAGCTTACACATATGAGTGAAAACATGTGGTATTTCTCTTTCTGTGCCTGGTTTATTTCACTTAACATAACTTTCTCCAAGTTCATTTGTGTTGCTACAAGTGGCAGTGTTTTATTCTTTTATATGGCTGAGTAGTATTCCATTGTGTATATATACCACATTTTCTTTATCCAATCATCTATTGAAGGATATTTTGGTTGGTTCCAAATCTTGGCTATTGTGAATAGAGCCCTAAAAAACCTAGGACAGCAGGTATCGGTTCAATTTGTTGATTTCCTTTTTTTTGGAAATATACCCAGTAGTGGGATTGCTGAATCATATGGGAGTTCTATCTTTAGTTGTTTGAGAAATCTCCATACTGTTTTCCATAATAGCTATACTAATTTACATTCCCACCAACAACATGTAAGAGTTCTTCTTTCTACATATCCTGAACAGTGTTTGTTATTTTCTTCCTTTTTGATAATAGCCATTCTTACTGGGGTGAGATTGTATCTCATTGTGTTATTGATTTGCGTATTCTCTCACGATTAGTGATGTTGAGCATTTTTTAATATATCTCTTGGCCATTTGCATATCTTCTTTAGATAATGTCTATTAATCCCATTGGTCCATTTTAAAATCAGATTATTTGGGTTTTCTTTGTTTGTTTGTTTGTTTTTTCCCGTTGAGTTCTCTGTATATTCTGAATATTAATCCCTGGTCAGATGCATAGTTTTCAAATATGTCCTTGCATTCTGCAGGTTGTCTCTTCATCCAATTAATTATTTCCTATGCTTTTCAGTTTGATATAAACCCATTTGTTTATTTTGGCTTTTGTTGCCTATGCTTCAGAAGACTTATTCATAAAATCTTTGCCCAGTCCTATGTCCTAAAGTGTTTCCCCTGTATTTTCTTCTAGAAGTTTTACAGTTCCAGTTCTATATATAAGCCTTTAATTCATTTGAGTTGATTTTTGTATATGGTGAAAGACAGTGGTCTAGTTACATTCTTCTGCATATGGATCTCCAATTTTCCCAGCACCATTTACTGAAGACACTGTCCTTTTCCCAATTTATGTTCTTGGTTCCTTTGTCAAAAATTGACTGGCTGTAGGTACATGAATTTATTTCTAAATTCTCTAATCTGTTCCATTGGACTATGTGTCTGTTTTTGTGTTGGTACCATGCTGTTGTGATTACTATAGCTTTGTAGTATATTTTGAAATCAAAGAGTGTGATACCCCCCACGTTGTTCTTTTGCTCAGGATTCCTTTGACTCTTCAGTGTCCTTCATTGTTCTATATAAATTTTTGAATTGTTTTTTCTATTTCTGTGAAGTTTGTCATGGGTAGTTTCATGGGGATTGTATTTTATCTGTAGAATGCTTTGCATACTCATTTATACTTAGTATACTCATTTTGACAATATTGATTCTTCCAACCCATGAGCATGGGATGTGTTTCCATTTTTTGTGTGTCGTCTTTAATTTCTTTAATCTGTGTTTTATAGTTTTCCTTGTAGAGATCTTTCACCTCCTTGGTTAAATTTATTTCTAAACATTTTATTTTTTATTGTTGTTGTTGTTAATGGGATTGTTTTCTTGATTTCTTTTTGTGCCAGTTCATTCTTGTTGTGTAGAAATGGTACTAAATGGTAATAATTTGTGCATGTATCCTGCAACTTTACTGAATCAGTTTATCAGATCTAGGAGTTTTTTGGTAGAGTCTTTAGGTTTCTGTCTATATAAAATCATGTCATCTCCAAACAGTGACAATTTGACTTCCTCCTTTCCAGTTTGGAGGCTCTTTATTTCTTTCTCTTGCCTAATGATTCTGGCTAGGACTTCCAGAACTATGTTGAATAAAAGTGGTGAGAGTGGGCATCCTTGTCTTGTTCCAGTTCTTAGAGGGAAAGCTTTCAGTATGATGTTAGCTGTGGGTCTGTCATATACAGCTTTTATTGTATTAAGATACTTTCTTTCTTTACCTAATTTGTTGAGAATTTCTAGTATAAAGCAATGTTGAATTTTATCAAATGCTTTTTCTTCTGGAGAGGTCTGCTCACTGCCCAAGCAGGAGCCAGGTGAGTGCCATCCCATGTACCACCACACTGGGCCCAGACAAAAGCCCCATAGAGGCCAACCCACAGTCTGAGCAGGATCCCAGGTGAGTGCCATCTCACACCAGGCCCAGACCCAAGCCCCAGAGAGGTATACCCATGGCCCAAACAAGAAGAGAAGTAAGGGTTTTCCTGCATGCTGACAGGGCCCCGACACAAGCCGCAGAATGACTCACCCACGGCACAAGCAGGAGCCAAGGTGGTCTACCACATGCACCATAACATCTACTGCCACTGCAAGGACAGCTCATCACCACTGTAGCAGCCAGCACTGTCCTACAGGCTGCCCACTGCACACTTGACTGCACTGATACAAGAAGAGTCACCAGCAGAGCCTACAAATAGAGGAGAAAGTCTTTTTCCTCATAGCCCACTACAGAGTAATAGAAGAAACAAGTGCCCTACCAGATGACCAAACATCAATGAAAAAGTACTAGAATAACAAATAAACAAGAAGATTTGACATGACCAAAGGAATACAGTAATTCTCAAGAACAGGAAGAAGAGAAGGAAACACTTGAAACATCTGAAAATGAATTCCAAGCAATGAGCTTAAGAAAACTCAAAGAGATAAGAAAAGACTCAATTAGAGAACACAATGAAAAAAGGAAAAATATCCAAGATATGAAGTAGGAAATTTACAAAGAGATTAATACCTTTAAAAAGAATGTAGCAAAACTCCTAGAACTGATGGATTCACTCAATGAAATTAAGAACAGAACAGAGAACTTGAGCAGCAGGATAGAACAAGCAGAAGAAAGAGTTTCAGATCTAGAAGATAGTCTTTTTGAAATAACCCAGGCAGACAAAAAAAAAAAAGGAAAAAAGAATTTTTAAAAATGAAGAAAATCTGGGGCCGGCCCGGTGGCGCACTGGATAGTGCGCCGCTTGGGAAGCGCGGCGGCGCTCCCGTCGGGGGGTTCGGATCCCACATACAGACCGGCTCCCGCTCACTGGCTGAGCGAGGCGCGGGAGCAACGCCGAGGCTTGCGATCCCGTTGCCGGTCCCCGGTCCGGTACGGGGGCAACACTGAGGGTTGCGATCCGTTGCCGGACACGGAAAAAAGACAAAAAGACAAAAAAAAAAAAAAAAATGAAGAAAATCTAAGAGAGCTAGCAGACAACCTCAAGCACACAAACATCTTAAACATGGATATTCCAGAAGGGGAAGAGAAAAGAGAAGAGATTGGAAACCTATTTCAAGGAAATAATAACACAAAACTTCCCAGGTATAGGGAGAGACATAGACCTACAGACCCAGGAAGCCCAAAGATCCCCAAACAGATTCATTCCAAAAAGGTCCTCTCCAAGACAAATTATAGTCAAACTGGCAAAGCTCAAAAACAAAGAGAGAATTCTAAAAGCAGCAAAAGGGTCAAGTCATCTATAATGGAGCCCCCATCAGACAAACAGCAGACTTTTTGACCAAAACCTTACAGGCCAGAAGAAAATGGGATGATATATTCAAAATACTAAAAGAAAAAACTGCCAGCTAAGAATTCTATACCCAGCAAGATTATCCTTCAGAAATGAGGAAGAAATAGTTTATTTCCCAGACAAACAAAAATTGTGGGAATTCACCACCACAAGACCAGCCCTGCAAGAAATTCTCAGAAAGGAGCCCTGCATCAGAATCTGAAAAATGATAATCACTATCACAGATACACAAGAAACAACAAAACTCACCATTAAAACAAAAATGCAAACAAGAAAGAGAAAGAAGCTAAGTCATGCCACCTCAAAAATACAACTAACATTGAAGATGAAAAATAAAAGGGAAAGGAACAAAAGATATTTATAACATCTAAACAAAAAGCAATACAATGACAGGAATAAAGCAGTACCTGTCAATAACTACCCGACATGTAAATGTAAATGTATTAAACTCCCCATTCAAGAGACACAGACTGACTGGATTAAAAACCTAGACTCAACTATATGCTGTCTTCAAGAGATTCACCTCACCTGTAAAGACACACACAGAGTAAAAATAAAGGGATAGAAAAAGATATACAAATGCAATGGAAACCAAAAATAAGCAAGAGTAGCTATTCTTATGTTGGATTAAATAGACTTTAAAGCAAAAGCCATAAAAGGAGACAAGGCCACTATGTAATAATAAAGGGATCTATCCATTTAGAAGTCTAAACAATCATAAATATGTATGCAACCAACATTGGAGTACCCAATATGTAAAGCAAACTCTCTTAGACCTAAAAAAGGAGATAGATACTAATACAATAACAGTGGGTGACCTGAACACTCCTCTCTCAGCATCAGGCAGATCTTCTAGGCAACAAATCAACAAAGAAACACAGAATTTAAACTACACCTTAGACCAATTGGAAATGACAAATATCTACCAAACATTTCATCCAACAACTACGGAATATACATTCTTCTCATCGCCTCTTGGAATATTCTTCAGGATAGACCACATATTAGGTCACTAATTGAGTCTCAGCAAATTTTAAAAAACTGAAATCATTCCAAGTATCTTTTCAGACCACAGTGAATTAAAACTGGAAATCAATGACAAGTGAAACTCTGGAAACTATAAAAGTGCATGGAAGCTAAACAACAGGCTCCTAAATGATCTATGGATCCAAGAAATTAAACGGGAAATCAAAAAATTTCTTGAAACTAATGAAAATAAAGATATATCATACCAAAACCTGTGGGATACTCAAAGGTACTACTAAGAGGGAAGTTTATTGCAATAAATGCTTATATTAAAAGAATAGAAGAGCTTCAAATAAATGACTTAATGCTACATCTTGAAGAACTAGAAAAATGAAAACAACCCAATCCTAAAAGTAGTAGGTGAAAAGAAATAATTAAGATCAGAGAAGAACTAAATGAAATAGAGACCCAAAACTTGATACAAAAGATCAATGAATCAAAAAGTTCATTTTTTGAAAAGATAAATAAAATAGACAAACCATAAGTTAGGTTAACAAAAGAGAGAAGACCTAAATAACAAAAATCAGAAATGAAGAAGGAGACATTACAACCAATACCACAGAAATACAAAGAATCATTAGAAACTATTATAAACAACAATATGCCAACAAATTTGAAAACCTGAGAAATGGATAAATTTTTGGACACATACAAACTACCAAGACTGAAACTAGAAGAAATAGAAAACCTGAAGAGACCAATAGTAAGCAACAAGATTGAAGCAGTAATCAGCAGTCTCCCAACAGAGAAAATCCCAGGATTGGATGGCTTCACTACTGAATTCAAACAAACATTTAAAAAGGAATTAATACCAATTCTCTTCAAACTATTCCAAAAAATTAAAACAGAGGCCATTCTCCAAAACTCATTCAATGAGTCAGCATCACACTGATACCAAAGCCAGACAAAGACACAATAACAACAAAAGAAAACTACAGGCCAATATCTCTGATGAACATAGGTGCAAGAATCCTCAACAGAATATTAGCCATCAGAATGCAGCAACATATCAAAAAATCTATACACCATGATCAAGTGGGATTCATCCCAGGGATGCAAGGATGGTTCAACATATGCAAGTCAATAAATGTGATACAACAATCAAAAAAATCAATGACAACGGGCCGGCCCGGTGGCGCACTGGATAAGTGCACCGCTTGGGAAGCGTGGCGGTGCTCCCGCCCGAGGGTTCGGATCCCACATACAGACCGGTTCCCGCTCACTGGCTGAGCGAGGCGCGGGAGCAGCACCGAGGGTTGCAATCCCGTTGCCGGTCCCCGGTCCGGTACGGGGGCAACACTGAGGGTTGCGATCCGTTGCTGGACACGGAAAAAGATTTAAAAAAAAGACAAAAAAAAAAATCAATGACAAAAACCATATGATTATCTCAGTAGATGCTTAATAGAGTTTGGATGTGTTGTTGCCCCCAAAACTCATGTGGAAATCTGATCCCCAATATGGCAGTGTTGGGAGCTCTTTGAGTGATAGGCATGAATCCCTCATGAAAGAACTAATGTTCTCCCTGGGGGGCAGGGGTAGTGAGTGAGTTCTTGCTTTATTAGTTCCCATGGGAGCTGGTTGTTTTAAAAGACCCTGGCATTTCCCTTCTCTCTCTCTCTCTCTCTTGCTTCCTCTCACCATGCGATCCACTTGTACCCACCAGCTGCCTGCTGCTTTCTGCCATGAGAAGAAGCAGCCTGAGGCTTATGCCAGATGCACCTGTCCCAGAATCATAAGCCAAATAAACCTCTGTTATTTATAAATTATTCAGTTTCAGATATTCATTTATAACAACACAAAAGCAGACTGATAGAATGCCCCCCCCCAAAAAAAAACCACTCAACAAAATTCAACACCCCTTCATGATAAAGACTCTCAGCAAATTATGTATAGAAGGAGCTATCTCAAAACATAAAAGCAGAGGGCTGGCAGGCTAGCTCAGTTGGTTAGAGCACAGCCTTATAATGCCAAGGTCAGGAGTTCAGATCCCCCTACTGTTTTCTTTGACCCATTGTTCATTCAGGAGCATGTTGTTTAATTTCCATGTATTTGTGTGGTTTCATAAGTTCCTCTTACTGATTTCTACTTTTATTCCATTGTGGTCAGAAAAATACTTGATATGATCTTGATTTATTTGAACTTATTGGCACTTGTTTGGTGGCCCAGCCTATGGTCAATCCTGGAGAATGTTCCATGTGCTCATGATAAGAATGTGTGTTCTGCAACTGCTGGATGAAATGCTTTGTATATGTCTGTTAGGTCCATCTTGTCTATGGTGCCATTTAAATCTTATGTTTCCTTGTTGATATTCTGTCTCAATGATCTGTCCAATGTGGAGACTAGGGTGTTGTCCCCCAACTAGTATCTATGGTGCCATTTAAATCATATGTTTCCTTGTTGATATTCTGTCTCAATGATCTGTCCAATGTGGAGACTAGGGTGTTGTCCCCCAACTAGTGTTGGTGTCTTTTTCTCCCTTTAGATCTGATAATATCTGCTTTACATATCTTTGACAAATTAAAATTTATCAAAATTAAAACCTTCTGTGCATGAAGGACATTATCAAGAACGTGAACACACGACTTACAGAATGGTAGAAAACATATGAAAATCATATAGTCATATATGGTAAGGGATTCATGTCCAAAATACATAAAGAACCCTTGCAACTCAACAATAAAAAGGCAAACAGCCTAATTAAAAAATGGGCAAAGGACTTGAAGAAACTTGTTCAAAGATGGAAAAATGATCAGTAAGTACATGAAAAGGTCCCCAACATCATTAATCACTAGGGAAATACAAATGAAAATCACAGGGAGGTACCACTTCACACTGTGAAAGTTGTCAAAATCAAGACAGAGTCACATATGTTAAAAACACTGACAAATAGAGCCAGGAAAGGCCGTGAAGGGGAGTTCTCATGCACGTATGATAACAGGAACTATCACAAAAGACTGCAAAACCACAACCTTGCACAAAAAATATTTCTGCGAGGACATCTGCCCAACAACCGCCTGCCCAACCTTGGACTGGCATCACCCTTCTTACTGATCCTTTTAGCCAAGGATAATTATCCCAAAACAATTATATAATCCTCCATCGTTTTTCTTTCAAAACCCTTCTCTTCCTTTCCCTCCCTGAATATGCACACAGTCTATTATCTCACATGTACTCCTATTACAGTGTTCCATTCCCAATTAAACTCATTATTCTTTTAGAGAGCCTCTCAGTTTGTTATTTAGTTTGACAAAACCCACTATTACAGCTATAATTTTTTAAACAAAATTTAAAATAACAAGTCTTGGCAAGGATATGGAGAAGTTGGAATCTTGGCCACTATTCAGATCTTGTTGTAGGCTTAGGAAAGGGGAGGCAATGAAGTCTGTCACCTAGATGCTCTACGTGAGGATATGGGACCCTCCATTAGGTCTCTGCACACACAGCTCTGACCATCTGAGCTTGTAAGAAGGGCTCTAGCTCAGGCTCAGCTAGCATCAGCTACAGAGACGAACACGGAGCTGGAGGAGCTGGTGGACACTGAGCTGGTTGCCTTCAGGGCACAGATACAGCCCACCCTGGAGAGGGAGCCCCTGTGATACGGGCACTCCTGAGACACAGCTCCCTCCTCCTCCTTCCTGGTGACACATCAGAGCCCCTCACTCCCAGGCTGTGCAGAGAGTGCAGCACCTTGGACAGAACCAAACTCTGTTTCATCTTCCTTCAGAAGGACCAGGGTTCAGAACACGTGTCAGAGGCTGGTGAGGCCAGAGCTTGTGCAGGGGCAGCGACAACAGGGACAGCTGCCCGGAATGGATGCAGGTGAGGCCACTGGCCACAGTAGTCATTGGAGGCCCAGGGAGGGGGTGATGCAGGAAAGAAAACCCAGGAATGGGGAGGAGGAAGAAGAGGAAAACAGGCTCTTTGGGGTGCAGCCCAGTGTGGGACTGAGGGTGAAGCTGTCTCAGCAGGTGAGACCAGGTGCTGGTGAGCAGAAGGGGAAGCCGCTCCCACTTCACCTGACCCAGGTATGAGGGAGGGGTGTGGTGCTGTGTGTCCTTGAGCCAGGGTCCCCTGTCCTGACACCAGGCCCAGGGAGTGAAAAGTGAAGTTGACTTGTCCATCCTCCCCCTCTGCTCCCTTGACACTGACCTCCCCTCCTGCACCTCTCTCTTCTGCTCACAGACCCCCACCCAGCGCTCAGCCCCAGACATCACTGCCTCTGGGGGCATATACAGCACAACCTACTGCAGACAACCATAAATTGGCAGAGCTCCTAGAAATCTGAGTTTGGGCATTGCATTGAGAAGCAAGGAAGGACACTATCCTTGGAGCAACAGAGACTGGGATCACGGAGCTGTAGCCTGATGAGGCGTTAACATAACCCATGGGAAATGCACAGACAGATGTTGAAGAAAACGTGGTGCCTCTGCCGTCCATGCTTTCCTCACCGTCCACCAGAGGGCAGCAAAGTCTCCACAGCCTGAGGCCTGCCAGGGGGCTGCAGACCCCCCTCAGCATGGCCCACAGCCCAGCAGGGTCCGACCCTCACCAGCCTCAGCTCAGTCCACAGTCCTCCTCGCTCTCCAAGCCCCCCACAAATGCTCTGTCCGCTCCTCCCTCCAGCCTGGCGTCTCCCACCTGATGGCCGCTCCCTCTGCAGGCAGCTCCTGCCTCCACACCCTCTGTCCTGCCTGGGGACGTCCTCTCAGCTTCAGGTCTCAGCCAAAAGGGCACTTTCAGGGGAGCTCCCTGTGATTCCGAGACCAGCTCAGCCCATCACAGGACCCAGATGCCCCACATACTGTCCCTCCACAGCCCTTCTCTCCATGATCGTTAACCCCTTAGTTCCATGATGCTCACCAGGTGCCCATTTCCCTGTTACAGGGAAACTACTCGAGCCCAGGGACCATGTCTGTCTGCTCTCTGTGGGATTCCCAGGACCCAGCCCAGTGCCTGACATGGAACAGATGCTCAACAAATACTCATTAAGTGGATGGGGGGAACCATACCACAGAAGAACATCACCTCCATGTGACACCTGAGGTCACAGCATGTTCCCTGTGGACACAGGGGCACGGGCATCAGCACGGGAGGAGGCCAGCAGGTGCCCATGGCTGTTCCAGGGATGGGGCCTTTGCTCTTCTAGTGTCAGAGAGGACGGGGACCTCCTAACAGTGAGGGGTCTGAACCTGATTCATTCTCGGAACACTGACTCCTGTCTCTCGTTTGTAAGTGACATCATGTCTCCCAGAAAGACCTGAGTCGGCAACCTATGTCCTTCCTCTCCTCATAAATACACTTGACCTGGCACAAACTCTGCATCCTCCATCCCAGATGGAGTGACCGCCAGGGCAAGGCTGAGCTCCAGCCTGACCACAAAAGAAGTCAGGGGGGGACTCTCCATCCCTGAGGGTCCCAGGTCTATGGGGACACCTGGCTATGGTCCCTGCAGATCCTTCCCAGCCCAAGGAGCTCTGGGGAATGAGGGGAACTTCTCATGCAGGACAGGACAGGACAACCCAGGGTCTGCTTGTGCTTCCATCTCAGAGGGGCTGAGGGGCCATGGGGCCTCCCCTCCCCTAACAGAGGAACCCACAGATCCCCTGCTGAGTCTCCAGGTGGGAGACGCTCCAGTTCCTCGGCCCTGTGGGGAGGCCTAGAGTAGATGACAGGCAGGGACACAGATGACTTTGAGGCTTCTTCCCTAGTGCTGTGATGGAGGGAAACAGGGTGTTCTGGAGACCAGCCTCTTAGGCCAGTGTCCCCTCACTAAAGCCTCAAGAGACTCCTTCCTGGGCCCTTCCTTTGAGAATCCAGGGACACATGGCTCCTCCCAAGGCAGTGCATCCCTCTGATGGACAGTTCTCCCAACACTGAACCAGGAGTCCTCTCGACAGCTCCCATACTCTCCCCGGGCTCACTCTGAACTAGGATGGAGTCGGAATTCTGGGGACCCACAGTGAACAGGACCTGGGCTGACCTGACCTGGAGGTCAGAGCCCACCTCTGTCCAGGGGTCAGGACCACTCACACCTTTTGGAGTCTGGTCAGACACTGGCTGCAGGTCTCCTCATCCTTTCCAGGAGGTGACATTGGAATGCACAGACAACACTCAGGAACTAATTCCAGTAAGACATGAGCCTGGCTTTGGCAAAGGAGGTGGAGGTGAAACCTGATTTCCATCCCTTGCTCCAACAGACCCTTCTGGGTCCCTCCCACATAACTGCTCTATCCTTCCTGCTCCTTCCTGAGGCCTCTGAGGACCTGCTCTACCAGGGGTCGCTGTGTAGCTCCTGCTCCCTCCTGGCACCACCTATGGGTAAAGGTGGGATGACCACAGGAGAGTCAGCCTGGCAGAGGACACACGCCACCCAGGATGGCCAGGAAGAACATGGACAGGCCCTGAGCCACAGCTCAGCCAACAACATGAAGAGGAAGAGGAAGGGTCTCCCTGAAACCTTCCCTAAGGACAACGGAGCCCACAGCACCTGACCTCCCACCACCACCCCTCTCTTCCCAGGACCTGCAGCTCCTTCTAAGACCCTTTCGTGGGTCTCTGTCCCTGCATCAGAGGTCAGGCTGGCGATACTGAGATAGAGGGTGGGTCCCCTCACCAGTCATCACTCATCTGGCCTTTCTAATTCCCAGAGTCGACTTTGTCACATCCTTCTAGGAGTAAGTCCAACATTCCCAGCACATTTCACAAAATTGGGAGAACTCAGGTGTCCAATTGGGTTTCTATGTCACAAAGAGACATAATCCCCCAGGTTTGGATATCTTAGATGTTCTCTGTGTGGGACTGACAGACCCATGGCCAGGACACAGCAAAGGTCAGTGCCGGGGTGTGGGGGTCAATCTCTAAGGGGACAGAGGTCCCCATCAGACTTGCTTCTCAAAGTGTGGTTGGGAAAAGCTAAATTTACACAAGGAAAGAGAAAGAAGGGACCAGGGAGGCAGGACTGAGAGGAGAGGAGAGAGAGAGGCCTCCTGAGCAGAGACACCGCCCCCAGCCCACGTGACCCTGGGAAATGCTCCACCCTGGGAGGAGGCTCAGCTCAGACAGAGGAAGGACAGCAGAGCTGACCCGTCCCAGCTCAGTGCTGTGAGCATTTCTGGAGCCGAAGCTCTTCTCCACAGAGGGAGGACAGAGCAGGCAGCAGAGACCATGAGGCCCCCCCCAAACCCTCCCCGCAGAGGGCGCAGCCCCTGGCAGAGCCTCCTGCTCACAGGTGAGAGGGGAAGGTTCCCTGCGAGTGGGTGGGAGGATGGGAGCACAGAGACTGGCTGGGGTGTCCTGGGAAGGACACGGATCTGAGAGAGAACATAGGGATTCCATTTGGAGGCTGCAACAGGATCCTCTCAGTGAACTCGAACTGGTAAGGGGCATAAAAATCTCAATGGTTCTGTTTTCCAAGTTAATCTTCACGGGCCACTTCACTTTGAGAAGTGATAATAACGACTATGTCAGGATAACAATCCAAATAAAAACAACCAGGGAATTCAACAATGTCCTCAGCCACCGACCTCAGAAATTGACAAACACCAGGATTTACAGGACCACGGGAACACTCATCAGTTCATCCACAGGTATCTGCAGCCTGTTCCCAGCACTGGGTACAACAAAGATCACACAAGGCCCTGCCCTCACGGAGCTCACCCTGTAGTGGGGAGGAAGACAGACAAGCAAAGAGATCTAGAAGGTGAGGTCAGGGGTTGACAAGAGCCATGGAGGGAACAGGGCAGAGAAGGGTCAGAAAGTGACCCTAGAGGAGGAGGTCAGGGAAGTTGTCTCCCAAGGACGCCCTGAATATGAGCAGGGGTCTGAGGGCAGTGAGGGGTGATCCCTGCAGAAACTGGGGAAGAGTGTTCCAAACAGAGGGAAGGACAAGTTCAGAGGCTCTGAAGGAATGGAGGTCACGCTGCTGACCTTGACCAAGTAGGAGACACACTCACTTGCACACACACACACAGATGCCCAGATGCATATATACATATACACACAGAGACCTACAGAGACATATGCACACACATGCACACATACAAACAGACACACACACACTCACAGGAATACACACTCATACACACAGATACACCCCAAGGCTGAGGGAAGAAGAGATCTGCTCAGGACCAATAGCCTCAACTTTCCATCCCAATATAGAGGCTCCAGTATTGACTGATTTTTCTCTCTTCCCTCCTAGTCTCACTTGTAACCTTCTGGAACCTGCCCACCACTGCACAACTCACTGTTGAATCAGTGCCGTTCAATGCTGCTGAAGGGCAGGATGTTCTTCTACTTGTCTACAATCTCTCAGATAATATTAAATCCTATTTCTGGTACAAAGGAAAAAGGGTACATGATATCTATCTGATTGCAGCATTTGTAATAGACACTCAAGTAAATATTCCGGGACTTGTATACAGTGGTCGAGAGACAATACTCCCCAATGGATCTCTGCTGTTCCAGAATGTCTCCCTGGAGGACACAGGATACTACACACTACAAACCATAGATGCAAATTTCAGCACTGACCAAGTATCTGGACAGTTCCGTGTACACCGTAAGTGATTCCTCTACTACCTCCGGGTGTTGGGGTGGGGTCAATTCTACTTCACACACACAGGACTGTCAGGACAGGACTGTGTCCACTCCCCCCTTTACATTATATCCCATGTTGGAGTTTGAACATTTAGTACAGGACACAAACTGTGGAAACAAATCTCGAAAGATCAGAATTCCTTTCCCAAATCCAGACCCCACAGACTTTCACTGCAGAGAGGACAGTCTGATGAGGTAACTCAGCAGAAGGAAACCAGTTTCAGTCTAGCCCTCCTCACCACTCCCTGAGAACATGACCCTGAGAAAGACCCTGCAGGACTCAGTCAGGGCCTGGCCTGAGGGCTCCCTGGGATCCTCACAGAGAAGCTCAGCCCCGGGAAGCCCCAGCCCCTAAATCCTGTCCCAGAGCTCCTGACTCCAGGTGACCCTGGGAAGCCTGTGGACAGGGCTGCACTTTGGCCTACTGGGCAGGGCTGACTGGGAGCAGCAATTTACCAGCTGCCCAAGTGTCAAGATCCTGGAGCTGGTCACCAGCCAGGGCTCAGCGTCAGGAGCCACATCTGGGCAAGGGCAGAGCCCAATCCTTCTCCTGAGACTCCCCATGGAGACCACAGATGGACAAGTTCCCAAAGCCATTAGCTGGCTTCATGAGGGACTAAGGAGACACCTAGGGGGGTTGGGGGAGGGACAGAGGAGAGAAGATGCTTCTGGCAGCTCCTTGTCCCCAAGGGATCCAACCCCAGGAACCCTCTCTTGGAGGCAAATAATAATAGATGCTGTTTATTTGGGCAGCTCCTTTATACCAAGCTTTAGGTCAGATTATTGTGAATATTTTAAAGTTTCTTCACAGAGATCATAGCAAGCCAGATGCCATTTACCATTTATCCTATTTTGCTAAAGAAAAACGGAAGCTGAGGAAATGCAGTCACTGAATCAGGAACACACAGACCATGGGTGGCAGATCTGAGGCAGGTCAAGGTCTGTCTGCAGCCACAGCCCCATCCTCTCCTCGACCTGGGGCCTTATTAGGTGTTTACAAACCCCAAGACCAGCTGTTGGTTCAGATCCTTTCTTCTTAGGCATCCACAGCCTGGAGGGGCAGGTTTTGATCTGAGGAGGGAGGAGCAAATGAAGAGCCAGTGCTGGAAATGTCCAGGCTCCCTCCTCAGGCGGCTGACCCACGCCCTCCCTCGCTAGACGCGAAATCATCTGTTTCCTGATATGTTGGTGTCACTCCCATTGGAGGATGAAGGAAAGGGCTCTGCTTTCTCACTGCCCACTCCACACCCTGCACCAGCACAGGACCCCATGTGTGACAGACGCGCATTAGTTCTCTGATGATGGATGGAGGGAACGCATAGTGGATGGATGAATGAATGAATGAATGATCCATAATCTCTCCTGAGACTGGAATCTGCATGCAGAATCCCAGGGGGTGCTGGCATTACCGGCTCCCTGCCCCTCCAGGGTTTGAGACCCATGTTCTATCCCTCTGACCGCCTGTTCCTAAACCTCCCGGGGGAAGCTGATCTCATGTGACTCTGGGGCTGCTAGGCTGTGGCAGGGTTTTTAGAGGAGGAATCAGTCTTGGCGGAGCCCCCACACTTTTGCTTTGAGACCCTCCACCAGGTTCTCACAGTGAATATTGGATAAAAATGTCCTCATGCTTCCTGCAGGGGGAGGGGTCCAGTCACCATTTTAAATATGCCAGAGCATCTGTTCTCCGTAGTCAGACCTGCCCTTAAGAGGCAGGTGTATTTTTAAAAATTAGTTATTTTACCAGAGCCTAACCTGCTGAGATTTTAACACAACCTGATGACCTGGAGGAAGGGAAATACCCAACCCCCATCCAGCCATCATGTCCCACCCAAGGGGGTGAAAAAACTGAGAAGCACACGTGAAGCACACGTGAAGTTCACGGTCCAGGGGCACAGACCTAATGATAGGTCTATGGGACATTTGCCCTCCACCACACCTTACCACCACACCACTAAATGCCTGCTTACCAAAGTCTTTTTACTGAGGACATCATGTCTGGCTGTCAACAAAAAATGACAAAGCATGCTAAAAGCGGAAACGCCATTTGAAGAGACAGAGAAAGCATCACAACAAGACCTAGATATGGTAGGGATGTTGGAATTATCAGACTGAGAATTTAAAACAACTCTGATCAATAAGCTAAGGGCTGTAATGGAAAAAGTAGTCAACGTGTGAGAACAGACAGGCAATGTGGACAGAGAGGTGGACATTCCAGTAAAGAACCCAAAGAAACGCTAGCGATCAAAAACACTGTAGCACCTGGATCGCAGGGTTGTTTTGAGGGTGTTTGTTGGGAGGTTTGTTAAAGCACTTAGAAGAGGGTCAGACACAGAGTCAGGGCACAGTCAGTGATATCAACCAGTAGGCTTCCGTTTAGTAACACTGTTGTTCTTGGCTGTAAAATCAAGCGGAACTTGGTAAAAATTTGGTTTTATCGTTTTCCAGCTCTGTAATCTTCCTTGATGTATTTAAGCACTAAATGCCTTAGATTTGTCATCTGCAGAATGGGGATGACAGCGCCTCGTGGTGGTGGAAGGATCAGATGAGATGTGGGTAAATTCTTTCCGACTGTGCCTGGCACATAGAAGTCACCTGAAAGCAGCCGAGTAGTATTAATGTCAGTAATCAGCATTGAGCTGACAGGTTAGGGCCTGCCTTCTAAGACTGTCATGTGATGGAAAAGAAGAAACAGAGGGAAGAGGCATAACGTGAGAGGAAGAAGAATTAAAAGGAAAATGCAAAGGACGTGACCCTGGACACTTACGGGAGAAGGTGAAGAGTCAGAGCAAGTCCAGGGTTTCAAAACAGAATGAAGCAGCCACTTGCAGTGGCAGAGTCGAGGACGTTGTGATGTCGACACGACAAACCACACGCAGACTCGGAGGCATTTCCTTCCTGCCTTCCCGGGCCCCATCTCTCAAGGCCCCCCATGGTTTCCCCTGGAATAGACTTGGGCCTCCGACCCTTTCTCTTCTCCTTTCAGCAGAAGCAAATGCCCCCGGCCTCCCTGTGGGAACCATCACCGGCATCGTGACCGGGGTCCTGGTCGGGGTGTCTCTGATGGCCGCCCTGGGATGTTTCCTGCTCCTCACAAGGACTGGAAGGTACCATGGCTGTCCGCCACCCAGATGCCCTGTCCCCGGGCTGCCCCAGGCCAGGAGGAAGCAGACCCCGTCCTCGCATTCTGGGTCTGGCTCTGCATGGCTTCCCGACTCCCCTGGATCCTTCCCTCTCATCCCATCTGCTCCTCCTCAACCGCTGCTGACCCTGGGCTGCTTCCACAACAGCCTCCTCCTCCTCCTCTATGAATTAGGCACAATTAGGGACCCAGCCCTTCGTGTTGTCCATGTTCCCTCGCACAGCAAGCCCACAGCACTGCCTGGAGGCAGTAAGTGCTCAGTAAACGGCACCTCCTGTTGTTTATTTCAATCCCCCACCCAGTGAGGGGGATTTACAGGCTCAGGGTCTGAGGGGTGGTCCTGACCAAGGTCCCACAGTGGAGAGTGCAAGAGCCTGGACAGGCTGGTGGGGTCAGCAGCCCCCACACAGCTGGTGCATTAACCACAGCCCCCAGTGGGTGAATCGGGGAGGGGCAAGCCCACAGCACTGCCTGGAGGCAGTAAGTGCTCGGTAAACGGCACCTCCTGTTGTTTATTTCAATATCCCACCCAGTGAGGGGGGATTTACAGGCTCAGGGTCTGAGGGGTGGTCCTGACCAAGGTCCCACAGTGGAGAGTGCAAGAGCCTGGACAGGCTGGTGAGGTCAGCAGCCCCCACACAGCTGGTGCATTAACCACAGCCCCCAGTGGGTGAATCGGGGAGGACCTGGGCCCGGCCAGGATGGCAGGACCTGGAATGTCCTTTATGTGTCTCTTGCCAGGGTTGGTGGAGATAGAGGACAGGGCCACTGTCACATGTCAGCACCCACTGGCCTGAGTGGAGGGTCTGGCCACAGCAGGAACACCAAGTTTAGGAGAGTCTAGGACACATTCGGCTGTCCAGGGTCCTGCACACATGGCTGGCCCTGCTTTCCTCCAAGGGCCTTGACCTTGTACTCAGTCAGACCCTCAAGGTTTGACTCCTTACCTGGGTCCTCCATCCCTCTCCTGGGTCCTGGCATCAAAGATCTCCTGGGCTCAAATATGCCTTAGGGCCCTCCCCCTCTGGTCCAGGACAGATGAGGCCTCTCAAGGCCTTTCCTCAGCCCCCTCTCCTGGGCCCTCAACCTCCTACCACAGAACTGAGGCAGGAGGGGGGTCTCCATGCTCCTCCTTGGAAATAACGTTCTCCTTTTGCCCCTGTTCTAACTCCAGAGTTGTGACTTTTAACTCTGAACCCATCACAAATAAGTCTGACCTCTCCTAGGACCAGCGTCCAGCGTGACCTCAGAGAGCTCCGGCCCCCAGCGACCAACCCTGGTGAGCACCTGTTTACCCTGGATGTGGATGAGAGCCCTTAGGTCTGCCCCACCATGTCTCCCACTGCCAGTCACTCCACCCCAGGGGCCTCTAACCCTTTCCCTGGGGCTTCCAGGAGGCTTCTCATAAAACACTCAGCACAGGGGATCCCATTGGCCAGGTCAGCCCTGATATGTGGGGTCTGGGTCACGAGTCACCTCCTTGGCCTCACTCACTCACTTGGCCCCTAAAATGGCTGGACCATCTCCCACCCCAATAAATGCTCCCTCTCTCCTGATTCTCCAGGAGCTGAGGACCCCCCAGGCCCTCCTAGATGAGGGGGCCCAGGCTCTTCGTATACTTTAGGTTCTAACTCCTGTCTCTGCTCCCCAGGCCAAGGTCCCTCCAACAGCTCCGCCTCGCTGGTAAGCCCATCCCCTCCCAGCACCTTCATACAGGGGATTCCAGCTGTGCAGGCCCAGGGCAGGGAGACTGTCAACACTCTGGCCCAGCACAGGACACCCACCCACAGAACGGCCAGGAAGAGGTTAGCCCAGCTCTGGTTAGTAACTAGGTCTTCTATCAGGGGCAGGACCACCCATACCCTATCCTGAGCCCACTTTGGGTCCCCTCCATTGGCCTGAGGAGATCCCTGGAGTCTGGCAGGTGCAGAGTTGATGCTGGGAGCATCTATCATGGTCCCAGGTTACAAGGATGTGGGGTGGATGCAGCTAGGCCAGGGATTGGGTGTTATGCCCAGGCTTGGATGCTGGGGCCCAGGAGGCAGAGCTGGTCACTCTTGAAGGGAAATGACTGAACACAGATGCAGGGAATCAGTTCTGAGTGTCAGAGACAAGAACCTTCCAGGCCTGGCCCTGGCACCTCCCTCCCCATCGGATCCTGATATCTGATCTCTCTCCCCTGCCCAGGACCCTTTACCCGGCCCCAGGGCAGCTGTTCCCATCTATGAGGTGAGTGTGGGTGATTAATGTTCTGGTCTCACAGGCCCAAGGGAGACCCAGGATCTGCCCCCACCCCACACCTGTGTGAGATTTGAGTTTCAGGAAACAGGAGAAAATGGGAACGGGGGGTGGGGAGGACAAGAAGGAGGGGCCTGGGAAAAGAAACCTTCCTGAGCACAGCCAGATTCAGCCACAGAGCAGCCATGGGTGGCCCAGAGCCTGGGAGACACTGGACCAGGCTCTAAGGAGGCCACAGGGGTCAGAGGCCTCTTCTTTCTTTTTGCAGGAATTACTAAACCCTGACACAAACATTTACTGCTGGATCAACCACAAAACAGATGTGGCTTCTTAGTTTCCTCCAAGAACTTCTTCTTATGGGCTGAGGGAGGGTCCCCCGAGACCCTAGACACCGTGGAGGGGTCAGGACATGGAGCCTGGCTGGAGAACCAGCTCTGAGCCTTGAGAAGTCTCTGGGACCTTGGGCCGGGGCTGGGGGTCCCTCCTGGATTTCTGGAGAGTCAGACAGGCTGTCCTGGGTTCTGGATGGGTCAGGACAAAGGCCTCCCATCCCACCAGGAAGTAAGGAGCATCCAAGAAAGGTAAATGGGCCTGTGACCACTGCCCTCTGCCCCAGATCACCTGGAAAGGATCTGAATAAAGAGGATCCTTCCCTTCGTTGGCTTTTTTCCTGCTCATGGGAACTTAGCAGAAATTCACCTGAAAACTCCAGGTCTAGTCCTGCCTGTGTCACACAGAGAAAATATCATCTCTAAGTTGTCCCCATTCCAGTCTCTCCTCCCTGGGAGACAGGAGTTGGATATTGGGAGTGGGGATGGGGTGGACCATGTGCAGGAGAAGTTGAGGTTCCTGCCCCTCCTGGACAGTGATCAGTTGTCCTCATTTCTACTGCAGGGATCCAGGGTGCCTGGCCCTGGACACTGGGTTCCTCCTCTGTCTCAAAGGCCAGAACTCAGGAGATCTTAACCCTAAGAGGACACAGAGAGTCGCTGTCAGAGTAAGCAAGGTGGGCACAGACCCAGAATCCAGGCCTGAGCAAGGTCCTCCCAGGCACTGCCCAGGACCTCCAGCCCCACACCTCCCGTCAGTTTCCACTTTGCTCCTGATGACGATCTCACTGAAACAAGCCTCCTCTTCACACAAGAGTGTGCAGGGCAGAGGCGCAGCACTCCCCCACCTAAAACTCACCCAGGCCCCCCAGGCAACAGGACTGGCTATGTCCTCCTTCAGCTGTCCCTCAGGCAGCCCTCCTGCTACCCACGCCCCACCTGCAGCTTCCTCCACACAGCTGGACCAGGAGTTCTCAGTCCTTCCCTGAGAGCCCCCAGGAAGGGTGACGTCCTCATGTAGCTCCATTTGGATCAGGGGCCCACATTCTCACAAGCAAGCAGGTCTGGACACTGAAGCATAAAGAACAGTTCACGAGGATGTTCTGCCATCGCCTGAGCATTGTTTGTCATGAAATGAGAGGTAAGAAAACCCGCAAAGTTTCACATCATGATTGAGCTCTAAGTCACTCCTTCTCCCACATGGACACATTGTTAGATTAGACAAGATGACGCCTCTTAGTTTCCTATCGCTGCTGTGACAAATTACCACAAGTTTTGCAGAATAAAACAACACAAGTCAAAATACCCACTTGGTTGCATTATTTCTGGAGTCTCCAAGGGAGAGTTTCCTCACTTTTTCAGCTTCTGGAGGCCGCCTGCCTCCTTGGCTGGTTCTTTCCTCCATGTTCAAAGCCAGGCCTCTTAGTTTCCTATCGCTGCTGTGACAAATTACCACAAGTTTTGCAGAATAAAACAACACAAGTCAAAATATCCACTTGGTTGCATTATTTCTGGAGTCTCCAAGGGAGAGTTTCCTCACCTTTTCAGCTTCTGGAGGCCGCCTGCCTCCTTGGCTGGTTCTTTCCTCCATGTTCAAAGCCAGCAGTGCAGCACCTTGAAATCTCTCTGTGCTCTGCTTCCACCCTCGCATCTCCTCCTCCTTCCCTGACTCTCCTGCCTCTCTGTTTCTCTTTAAGGAAGAGACCCTGTGATCATATGGAACCTGCATGGATAAACCACAATAATCTCTCAATCTCATGATTCTTCATTTAATCTGCAAAGTCTCTTTTACTATGCAACATACTCACAAATCGCAAAGATGAGGATGTGGACATATGTGAAGGGCCATTGTTTTGTCCACCACACCTCTCAAGACTTTTTTTTTTTTTAAGATGACCAGTAAGGGGATCTTAACCCTTGACTTGGTGTTGTCAGCACCACGCTCAGCCAGTGAGCGAACCGGCCATCCCTATATGGGATCCGAACCCACAGACTTGGTGTTATCAGCACCGCACTCTCCCGAGTGAGCCACAGGTCGGCCCAAGACTACTTTATCATCATCTTTCACTACCAATTGCACGTGAGCACCTGGACAGGGTCATCCTGACTGTGAAGTTTGTCATCCTGACTGTGATGTTTGTTCCAGCAGTGGCGTTCATCGTAGCTCTAGGTCCTGAGAGAGGGAGATGAGGGGTACCTCACACTCCCAATACACCCCCGCCCTTTCTACTTGGTAATAATGCTTAGTTGTTAACAGCAAAAGAACGCAGAAGTGACCAGAAGATCACAACTCCCAAGCCCTTCTGCAGTTCGTGGGCGTCAGCACCATGGACAGTGTCTCAGGGAGGCTCGTTCTCAGCGGCTGCAGAAAGGAGGATACAGAGAAGGGACTGCAGAAAAAGCCTCCCTTTTCTTTTCCTTTCTTTCTTTTCTTTTCTTTTTTTTTTTTAACTTTTCAGAAATGTATTTATTATTAAGATTTCCCCTTTTATATGCCCTTTCATAGCATCTGTTTATTTGCCCTTTTTAAAATTTGATTATATATGTGGGTCATAGAATCGATTACCAATAGATGTGTACAATGTGTGGTGATCAAATCAAGATAATTAGTATACTCATGTTTATGAAATGTAATCAATCTTTGTGACCCTTAACTGGTCTCTTGCCAAATCTCCTCCCCCTCCCCTTTCCCACCTCTAATAACCACAGTTCTGTGCTTGGTATCCTTTTTTTTTTTTTTTTTGACAACAGAAATACAGAAATTTATTTTCTCACAATTTTGGAGAGAAGAGGACTGAGCATAGTCAGGGTTGTTTTATTCTAAAGCCTCTCTCCTTGGCTTGCAGATGGCTGTCTTCTTCCGATGTCTTCACGTAGCGCCTCTGTGTATGCACACCTGTCCTTATGTCTCTATCTCTGTCTCTCTACCCATTTCTAGTCTGCCCAAGAGAGATGCAATGAGTGACAATGTTGTTAGAGACAATCTGATTCTTCTCTAATTTATAAATTGTGAGCCCTTTGCACGTGACTGGACGTTAGGGTTGTTGGCACATCCACTGCAACTCCCTGCATGGCTGATGCTGCACCCACAGTGTGGCCTCAGAGAGGCTCAGAGCCTGTTCTGGCCTCTTGGTGAGTCTCCTGCCCCTGCCTCAGGCCACTGTCTCTGCCTACAACGTGGTGGGGACTTTTCGTGACTAATTTCTGATGCTGGTGCCTGACCACACCCATCACCCAGACTGGAGCACCTCCTGAACATAGCATTCTGCTCCCAGACTCCCAGCTGATCCCCCAGGAAGATGGTCTCAATTGATCCCCTGGGCTATTCTACCAGCTCCTCCAGGCCAGGACTCATGCCTGGAGTTAGAGGCTTTCCCATCTTCCCATCCTTCCCACAAGGCAAATGAAGTCCCACAAGGCAAAATGAAGGGACAAGTGCGACCTGAAGATCCATCTCTCAGGGTAGGGCCTGCCTTCCCCAACAGAAGAGAACAGACTTGAGTCCTCACTGTCACCCCCATTTCCTCTTTCCCATCATGTCCCATCCACAGAGGCAACTCTGATCCAACAGACCCAGCCCTGCCCTTCCAGGGGCGCAGGTCGACTCCATCCAGTGTCCCTCTCAGTCCCACATTCAAACCACCAGGAGGGCCATCGTAAGTGTCACCTGGGCACTAGGGAGGCTTCTGTGTCTTGGATGTGAACAGACCTCTCCTCACATCCTGCATCTAAGCAGCCACCTAGGTC
>NW_007726417.1:678471-682279 GCF_000696425.1 Galeopterus variegatus | reverse complement strand
CTGTGTCTTGGATGTGAACAGACCTCTCCTCACATCCTGCATCTAAGCAGCCACCTAGGTCCTCTCTGCCCTGTCCTTGCACCCGCTGTCTCTATCCTGGTCTCTGGTCATCTCTCCTGGACACAGGCACAGCTACTGATAGGTGGAGTTGAGCTCTCTCTCCAGGAGCCCTTCACACTCTGACCATGTGAACTTGCTCAGCCCAAATCAGTCTCTGCCCTAACCAGGGGCCTTGTGCTGTGTGTCCCTGGACACATGAGTCCACACCATGCAAATTTCACTATACCCACATCCCAGACCCTGACATCCTCACCCAAGGCACATTTCTGGCGAGAGTCACCAAGTGAGACACCTGAGGCTTCAGTGCACAGGGGTGTCCTCCCTCTTCTTCTTCCCTTAGGGTCAGTGGGCACCACAGGCTGCCTCAGGCCACCAGCTCCTTCCCCCAGACCACAGCCTCAGACCTAAATTGACCTTTATATGGAGAGGTACTGGAGAAATAGCAGGCACTAGGAAATCCCACTATCCAGGCCTCACCCTCCTCATATCTGTGATGGGGACAGAGGCACATAACTTCTGCTTGCCATCCAGCCCCCAAGGTCAATCCCAGCCTGTCTTCCCATGAACTCCCACTCCCCACATCTTCCCTCCCCAGCTGCAGCCTGGATGACTTCCTGCTGTTCTTGGTCCATGGAGGCAGGTTCCAGCCTTCGTGTTATGGCCTGGATGTCCTCACTTTCCTTCCCTATGAGCCCACACCTACCTGTCTGGCCACCTTACAGCCACACTCCTTACCTGCTCCCCTCAGTCTTCCCCACCCCACACATGGACAAGATGGGCCCTACCCTGGAACACCCGCTGCTCACTGTCGGCCTTGAGTGGTGATCGCAGGTTCTGCAGGAGTCACCTGTGCTCAGATCTGATCACCTATGGAACCACAGCTCCTGGAGGGACCAGCAGAAGGAGCTGCTCAGGGTGTCTCAGGGCCTCTGGCATCTGGTCTACCACAGGAAGGTGGCCAAAAGCACCTAGTGAAAAGGTGAGTGGTGGATGGCAAAGAGGATAAATGAGAACAGTGTGTGGGCAGAGAGACGGACACTTGTGCATTCTACTCACAGAATTATCCCAAGCAATATGAGGCTATAGGAGATGGACATTCTTATATACTCCTGATGGGACTGCAGTTCGGTACCCACAACAAAGTTGGCCTCATTGAGTTTAATGTGCACACACTTTGACCAGAATCCCTCTTGTGAGAGCCTCCCTGAGCTGTGAGCTATGAGAAGGCAGGACCACACCTGTCCTATCCCTGCTGAAGCCAGTGACCAACCCACAGCCCGGCACAGGGTGCGTCATAAACACATGTCGATGAATGAGCTCCTCCATCGATACTCCACACGGGCAAAGATGTATGAGGATGTTCACAGCAGAACGGCTTGTCAGTATGTAGAGCGGGAAACAGCCTCCAATCTTGCAGCAGGGGGAGGATAAAGCATCACAGCACAGCCATGCAATGGAGCCAGTTTTATTAAAAACCCACATTTAGAGCAAATACAAATGTATTGATACAGGAAGTGCCCTCTATACATGCTTACTATTAGAGAATCTTGCCAAATAATAATATAAATCAGTGATATTTTAACTGTAAAAACTCTATGTCACACAAGTAAGAAACATTATTGAAAGTGTAGTGAATTCTTATATTTTGATGTTGCCTGGCATCCGTTTTGAATAAGTTGGACTTTCTCATACCCAAAGCAGGGCTCAGTCACCCTTGACACGTTTTCCAGTTCTCCACCCATTCCCAGTTCCTCAATGCAGTCCATCCAGATAGCTGCCATATACAGCCACCTCCTGGTAACCACCTCTCTAGGGGACAGCTAGATGCATCCTACTCGACTGACCCCACTGACCCCACACCCACATGGACTGTGCAGATATGTCAGAGTGACCACCTCCCAGTCACAGCCTCATCTTCTGGGACTCGAGCCTGCTTGCTTAAACCCACCAACGAAAACTCCTCAAGGGAAGTCTGTTTGGATAATGCCCTGCACCCCAATAAAGGTGTGGGCCCCTGGGGGTCTCTCTCTCTCTCTCTCCCTGATGCGCTCCCCGGACTCCACGTGTGTGGCCTCCAGACAGCCAGGCACGCACCAGGACCTGTAAGGGATGAAAGCTTTATTTCCATTTGTGTCTCTCCTAATCACTGAAGGGGTGCTCTCTACCTTAAACAGCCTAAATTAAAACAGAAACATTCACACCAATTGTAAACAGTGGTTATATCCTGAAAATAGAACTGGGGCAGGAGAAGGGTTCTGGGACCGGACACCTTGTCTACATTGCTGGAATTTACCACAAACATGGTTTCTTGTGTGATTTTTAAAATAACAGATAAACCATTTTAAAAGTTCCAGGAGGTGTCTGATGTCCTCAGAATCCAGAGTCCAGGCCTCCCTCCAGCCTCCATGCTGCCGAGTCCCCTCAGAGACGGTTTTTTGAGATTCCCCCTCCCACCACTCAGGGAAAGAGGGCACTGAGACCCCAGAGAGGGACGGGCCTTGCTACAGCTAACAGAGGCAGGGACAGGGTGAGGCTCTGTCCAGTGTGATGCATGTTGAGTGAGCACCTGCTGTGTGCTCCTGCTGAACAGGGGGATGGCCCCTGCTCTCCAGAGATTCACCACCCAGTGGACACTGGGAGGGCCACAGGGGAGGCCAAACTGCCCTGCAGGTCCTAAGACAGGGACAGCACAGGACATGGGGGACACGGGCCCACCCAGTCCAGAGCCTCCCTCTTACCACATGGCCTCTCCCTGGTTCTGACCCAGAAAGAGCTACAAAATGTGGGGGATTGGGTGAACAATGAAAACGTGAGATCATTCCTGAAAACAGTAGTAAGAGTTTCAACTCAGTGACAGAAGAGTGTCATATTAAGTGCACGATCCTTCTAAGCACAGGGCACCATATGACAACACAGGTCACACGCCCCGAAGCTGTCCCTGTCCTGCCTTCCCACCTCAGAGTCTAAATGCCCAAACTTGGGAGTGACCTCAGGGATTGGGAAGACAAAAGTCCACAAAGCGCATGAAGAAACACAGCACCATCCTGATCTCATCGCCCTCTCACCTCCGCTCAACTCTCAAAACACTGAAAGCAGAGCGCCCCATAGGTCATGGGACAGGGACAGGACAGGCCCCTTTTCATGGGCCAGGAAAACAGGGACAACACTGCCCTGCAGGGAAGGCCTTGTATCCAGTTCACCCCTGAGCTCTCTGTGCCCCAGAAGGACCCAGGGGACATAGAGTCCTGAGGCGACTAAGCATGGACTACCCTGCAGGAGGTCGTTGTCCACCTCTGTCCAGGTGTCAGGGGGTAGACACTAATCAAAACCCTGCTTGGTGAATGGTCCAAGGAATGACAGGTGCATCTGAACCCTCGGATCATCAAGACGTCCTTGTCGTGCTTCTGTCCTGATGAAACCCTCTATGGCTCCCACTGTCCCCCCTTCCCATGCAGGTTCCCTCATTCCTCATCTGCCTCACTCCATCCTGTCCCTAGTCACACTTGTGTCTCGGGGTCTCCAACATTCCCTCTGAGCACATCCCAGGGAGATGCATCACCAGGTTCATGCATGCTCATGGTGGTAGCCGGATTTAAAGAAATTAGAAGACATTCGCAGTGAAATAAAGCAAGTGGCCAGGCAGGTCTTCAACTTGCTTTAAATCACTGTTCAAGTGGTTTTCTGGATGTTTATGATATAAGGCTACATAAAGAACAACTTCTGGTGAACATTTAATTCTAAACTTCTC
>NW_007726417.1:675817-677196 GCF_000696425.1 Galeopterus variegatus | reverse complement strand
CACTAGAGACACTCCTGAGGGCACGGAGAAGAGGGACTCCAAGGTTCTGGAAACCCCACCCTCACCTACACAGGTGTGGGAGCACATCAAATGCAGTGAGAAGGAAGCTGACCAGATGAACCCCCTCTGACCTAGGAGAGACAGACAGTCAGGCTCAGCATATGAGCTTGGACATCCTTAGCAGGCCCCGTCATAACCTCACCCAGGACAGCTGATTGCACCCTGGGGTGGGGCCAATCTGACGTGGGGGCTGAGGACTCCTTGCCTCTCCATCCCACACAGTGCCACCCCTCCTGGGACAGTCCCTGTCTCTCCCCTACATGGGGAGGTTGGTGGGATCCTCTCATCTCCAACTCAGAGCTTGGCTGAGAATGACCAGAATGGGGAGCCTCAGAATGACCTCCCCCAAATTTTGTCAGCTCTGGCAGGAGCCACAGACCCAGGTGACTCCAACCCCCAAGCAGAGCCCAAGGGACCCATCCCTCTGAGGAGGGCTGGGGAGATGTGAAGTGTGACAGGTGACTCTGATGCTGAAACCTGACGTCTCTGCTAAAAGAACCTCCAGATGGAGTGTGTCAGGATCCACCACCTTCCCTGACTCAGTGACACCAGATCCCCTGGGGAGGGAGAGGAGGGAGACATCCCTAGAGGAGGAATGGTGTTGTCATCAGAGGGGTCTCAGATGACAGCCCCTTCCCCACTCAGACTCTGCCCCTTGTCTGAGGTCATTTGCAGTCGGGGAAAGGGAGGAGAATGGAGTCTCCGCCACCTGAACACACTGGCTCACCAGGGGATACAGGGACATCGGTCCTCCCTCTTTTACTCCCACAAGCTCCAGCCCAGCTTGGGGCCATGAATATTGTGCTGGATCTGCAGACGAAAACTGTCCTGGCCTCAGACCACCGTCTGGTTTGATGAACTCTCATTGGAGTAGATCAGAGAAGAGTTTGCATGACAGAGATTGAGAATTCAGCGGTGGAACATGACACCATTAAAATTGTAATTAAACACGTGATAAGTGCTTAATGATGATGCTGGATACAAACTGTTTATCCTGACTTTTCCTTCCATACTTTCCTCACTGTCCCCACAACCTGGGACCTCCCAGGGGGCTGCGGACCCCCCTCAGCATGGCCCACAGCCCAGCAGGGTCCGACCCTCACCAGCCTCGGCTCAGCCCACAGTCCTCCTCGCTCTCCAAGCCCCCCACAAATGCTCTGTCTGCCCCTTCCTCCAGCCTGGTGTCTCCAACCTGAAGGCCGCTCCCTCTGCAGGCAGCTCCTGCCTCCACACCCTCTGTCCTGCCTGGGGACGACCACTCAGCTTCAGGTCTCAGCCAAAAGGGCACTTTCAGGGGAGCTCCCTGTGATTCCGAGACC
>NW_007726417.1:672130-675051 GCF_000696425.1 Galeopterus variegatus | reverse complement strand
CACAGGACCCAGATGCCCCACATACTGTCCCTCCACAGCCCTTCTCTCCATGATCGTTAACTCCTTAGTTCCATGATGCTCACCAGGTGCCCATCTCCCTGTTACAGGGAA
This sequence comes from Galeopterus variegatus, assembly GCF_000696425.1. Taxonomy (NCBI): domain Eukaryota; kingdom Metazoa; phylum Chordata; class Mammalia; order Dermoptera; family Cynocephalidae; genus Galeopterus; species Galeopterus variegatus. Next base: position 674,940 of record NW_007726417.1, on the reverse strand, counting down.
ACTACTCGAGCCCAGGGACCATGTCTGTCCTGCTCTCTGTGGGATTCCCAGGACCCAGCCCAGTGCCTGACATGGAACAGATGCTCAATAAATACTCATTAAGTGGATGGGGGGAACCATACCACAGAAGAACATCACCTCCATGTGACACCTGAGGTCACAGCATGTTCCCTGTGGACACAGGGGCACGGGCATCAGCACGGGAGGAGGCCAGCAGGTGCCCATGGCTGTCCCAGGGATGGGGCCTTTGCCCTTCTAGTGTCAGAGAGGACGGGGACCTCCTAACAGTGAGGGGTCTGAACCTGGTTCATTCCTGTAACGCTGACTCCCGTCTCTTGTTTGTAAGTGACATCATGTCTCCCAGGAAGACCTGAGTCGGCAACCTATGTCCTTCCTCTTCTCATAAATACACTTGACCTGGCACAAACTCTGCATCCTCCATCCCAGATGGAGTGACCGCCAGGGCAAGGCTGAGCTCCAGCCTGACCACAAAAGAAGTCAGGGGGGGACTCTCCATCCCTGAGGGTCCCAGGTCTATGGAGACACCTGGCTATGGTCCCTGCAGATCCTTCCCAGCCCAAGGAGCTCTGGGGAAAGAGGGGAACTTCTCATGCAGGACAGGACAGGACAACCCAGGGTCTGCTTGTGCTTCCATCTCAGAGGGGCTGAGGGGCCACGGGCCTCCCCTCCCTCACAGATCCCCTGCTAAGTCTCCAGGTGGGAGACGCTCCAGTTCCTGGGCCCTGTGGGGAGGCCTAGAGTAGATGACAGGCAGGGACACAGAAGGCTTCTCCTGAAGCAGCCCATCCTCTGGGTGGACAGTTCTCCTGACACTGGACCAGTATAACTCAGGGTCGTCTCTTTGGGCTCACCCTGCACTGGGATGGAGTTGGCAGGCCTGGAGACCTGCCGTGAACAGAACCCAGGATGACCAATCCTGCAGCCAGGAGGTCAGAGCTCACCTCTGCAAAGGGGGCAGGGCCACTCACACCATTTGAAGCCTGGTCTGGGTCCCTGGTGCAGCTCCTGACAATGGCCGCAGGTCTCCTCATGACCTCCAGGAGGCGACGTCGGGACGCACAGACAACACTCAGGATATTCCACTGAGATATGAGCCCAGCTTTGGCTAAGGAAGGGGAGATGGAGCCTGATTTCCATCCCTCGCTCCAGTAGGCCCTTCTGGGTCCTTCCCACATGCCTGCTCTATCCTTCATGCTCCTTCCTGAGGCGTCTGAGGACCCTGCTCTACCAGGGGTCTCTGTGCAGCCCCCACTCCCTCCTGGCACCACCTATGGGGAGTGGGGAGGCCAGGTGGCCACAGGACTCAGCCGGACAGAGGACAGAAGATGCCCAGGATTGTCAGGGACAACACGGACATGCCTTGAGCCACAGCTCAGCCAACAGACACAAAGAGCGTGGGTCTCCCTGAAACCTTCCCCCAGGACAACTGAGCCCACAGCACCCAACCTCCCACCACCACAGTCCTCTCTTCCCAGGACACGCAGGACCCCTCCCCCTTCACAACCAGGGCCTGCAGCTCCTTTTGAGACACCTGGGCCTGGGTTTCTGTCCCTGGATCAGAGGTCAGGCTGGTGGCACTGAGATAGAGGGCAGGTCCCCTCACCAGTCATCACTCATCTGCCCCTTTCTATCCCCCAGAGCCATTTCTGTCACCCTCCTGCTGGGAGTAAATCCACCCTTCCCAGCACAGCTGAGAGCACTGGGAAGGCCTGGGTGTCCACTGGGTTTCCATGTCACAAAGAGACATAGTCCCCCAGGTTTGGATATCTTAGATGTTCTCTGTGTGGGACTGACAGACCCAAGGCCAGGACACAGCAAAGGTCAGTGCTGGGGTGTGTGGGTCATTCTCTAAGGGGACAGAGGTCCCCATCAGACTTGTTTCTCCAAGTGTGGTTGGGAAAAGCTAAATTTACACAAGGAAAGAGAAAGAAGGGACCAGGGAGGCAGGACTGAGAGGAGAGGAGAGAGAGAGGCCTCCTGAGCAGAGACACCGCCCCTAGCCCATGTGACCCTGGGAAATGCTCCACCCTGGGAGGAGGCTCAGCTCAGACAGAGGAAGGACAGCAGAGCTGACCCGTCCCAGCTCAGTGCTGTGAGCATTTCTGGAGCCGAAGCTCTTCTCCACAGAGGGAGGACAGAGCAGGCAGCAGAGACCATGAGGCCCCCCCCAGATCCTCCCCGCAGAGGGCGCAGCCCCTGGCAGAGCCTCCTGCTCACAGGTGAGAGGGGAAGGTTCCCTGCGAGTGGGTGGGAGGATGGGAGCACAGAGACTGGCTGGGGTGTCCTGGGAAGGACACGGATCTGAGAGAGAACATAGGGATTCCATTTGGAGGCTGCAACAGGATCCTCTCAGTGAACTCGAACTGGTAAGGGGCATAAAAATCTCAATGGTTCTGTTTTCCAAGTTAATCTTCACGGGCCACTTCACTTTGAGAAGTGATAATAACGACTATGTCAGGATAACAATCCAAATAAAAACAACCAGGGAATTCAACAATGTCCTCAGCCACCGACCTCAGAAATTGACAAACACCAGGATTTACAGGACCACGGGAACACTCATCAGTTCATCCACAGGTATCTGCAGCCTGTTCCCAGCACTGGGTACAACAAAGATCACACAAGGCCCTGCCCTCACGGAGCTCACCCTGTAGTGGGGAGGAAGACAGACAAGCAAAGAGATCTAGAAGGTGAGGTCAGGGGTTGACAAGAGCCATGGAGGGAACAGGGCAGAGAAGGGTCAGAAAGTGACCCTAGAGGAGGAGGTCAGGGAAGTTGTCTCCCAAGGA
>NW_007726417.1:667178-671782 GCF_000696425.1 Galeopterus variegatus | reverse complement strand
ATTGACAAACACCAGGATTTACAGGACCACGGGAACACTCATCAGTTCATCCACAGGTATCTGCAGCCTGTTCCCAGCACTGGGTACAACAAAGATCACACAAGGCCCTGCCCTCACGGAGCTCACCCTGTAGTGGGGAGGAAGACAGACAAGCAAAGAGATCTAGAAGGTGAGGTCAGGGGTTGACAAGAGCCATGGAGGGAACAGGGCAGAGAAGGGTCAGAAAGTGACCCTAGAGGAGGAGGTCAGGGAAGTTGTCTCCCAAGGACGCCCTGAATATGAGCAGGGGTCTGAGGGCAGTGAGGGGTGATCCCTGCAGACACTGGGGAAGAGTGTTCCAAACAGAGGGAAGGACAAGTTCAGAGGCTCTGAAGGAATGGAGGTCACGCTGCTGACCCTGACCTAGACCCACACACACACACACAAACATACACACACCAAGGCCGAGGGTTGAAGAGACCTGCTCAGGACCCAGCGCCCCATCTTTCCATCCCAGCATCCAGGTCCTGATTGGTTGATTTATCTTTCTCTTCCCTCCTAGCCTCACTTGTAACTTTCTGGAATCGACCCACCACTGCCCAGCTCACTATGGAATCTGTGCCGTTCAATGCTGCCAAAGGGAAGGATGTTCTTCTACTTGTCCACAATCTGCCAGAGAATCTTCAAGCCTATCACTGGTACAAAGGGCAAGGAGTGTCCAGCAACCAACGCATTGTGTCATATGTAACAGGCACTCAAGTAAATACCCCAGGGCCTGCAAACAGTGGTCGAGAGACATTATTCCTCAATGGATCTCTGCTGTTCCAGAATGTCTCCCTGGAGGACACAGGATACTACACACTACAAATCATAGATGCAAATTTCAACACTGATCAAGTATCTGGACAGTTCCAAGTATATCGTAAGTGATTCCTCTACATCTCTGGGTATCGGGGTGGGATCAATTCTACTTCACACACACAGGACTGTCAGGCCTAGAGTGTCCCTACATTCTCCTCTGCCTTATGTCCCATGTTGGGGTTTGAACATTTAGTGCAGGACACACACTGTGGAGACAAACTTCAAAAGATCAGAATTCCTGTCTTAAATCCAGACCCTGCAGACATTGGCTGCAGAGAGAAGGACGGTTTGATGGGGTAACTCAGCAGAGGGAAACCAGTCTCAGTCCAGCCCTACTGGCCCCTCCCTGAAAACATGACCCTGAAGAAGACCCTGAAGGACTCAGTCAAGTCCCTCCCTGAGGGTCCCACTAGGATCCTCACAGAGATGCTCAGCCCTGGGAAGCCCCTACCTCAGAACCCTGTCCCGGAACTCCTGACTCCAAGTGACCCCGGGGAGCCTGTGGACAGGGCTGAGCCTTGGCCTCCTGGACAGGGCTGACTGGGAGCAATGATTTACCCGCTGCCTGAGTGCCAAGGCTCCTGGAGCTGGTCACCAGCCAGGGCTCAGCCTCAGGAGCCACATCTGGGCAAGGCAGAGCCTAGTCCTTCCTCTGGGACTCCACATGCAGAGCACAATGGACAAGTTCCCTGGGTCACCATCCAACTGCCCTTGGGAATTTAGGAAACTCTATAGGAAGGTCAGTGTCCCCAGGGGGAGGAACAGAACAGGTACTCCTGGCAGTTCCCTGTACCAGGGATCAGGCCCTGGGAACCATCTCTTGAAGGCAAATAATTATCGGTGTTATTTACTCAGGTTGCTCCTCTGTGCCAAGGTTTAAGTCAGGCAATTGTTAATATTTTCAGGTTAATTCACAGACAACATGACAAGCCAGATACCCTTTATCATTTATCCTGTTTTATTAAAGACAAACGGAGGCAAAGGAAATGCAGTCACCGAATCAGAATCACAGAGACCACAGCTGGCAGATCACAAACAGGAGAGTTTTGTCTGCAGCCACAGCCCCATCTTCTCTTACTCTCAGGGGCCCTATGAAGCATCTATGGACCGTGACTGTCACTAGCTGTTGGTTCAGGTCCTTTCTTCTTAGGCAGTGGCAGCTCACACAGAGAGATTCTGGTCCGGGGAGTGAGAGTAAATGAAGGATTAATCCGCTTTTACTCTAGAACTAAATTACCTGCCCCCACAATCAGAGTCAGTGTCAGGATTGTCTAGGCCTCCCCATCAGGTGGCTGACCCGCACCCTCCCTCCCCGGACCGCAGATCATCTGTATGTTTCCTGATGTGCTGATGTCACTCCCATTGGAGGACAAAGGAAAGGTCTTTGCTTTCTCACTCTCCACTCCACACCCTGCTCAAGCACAGGGCCCAGCAAATGGAGAGAGTGACAAACTCTCAGTAGCTCTTCCCTGAAAGAGGGCGGGGATGGATGAGCGATCCATGATTGCTTCAAGGACGGGCATCTGGATGCAGAGTCCGGGGAGGTTCTGGCCACACCTGTTCCTTGTCGCTCCGGGCTTTGAGACCCATGTTCCTCTCTGACCACCTGCTCCTAAAGCCACCCCAGGAGCTGGGTCTTATGTGACTCTGGGGCTACTTGGCCATGGAAGGGTTTTCAGGGCTCACTGCCCTGCTTCTGGGACAGCCATGGACTCTTTCTCCTGGGGTCTTTGAGGTCACTGTACCCGTCACTGCTCACTTCTGTGGGTGTTTCTAGCTCTCTCTCCTCCTCCATGTCTCTCTAGGATATATTCCTCCCCTTCATTCTAGCCCTTGCCCTGCACAGCTTCCTCCACACTGAAGCCTTCCCCAGACACTCCCACTAACGAGCTGTCCTCTTTCCTTCCCACTTCACCTGTGGCCAGGGCCACCCTCCCAGGCAACAGTAAAGGACACAGAAATCAGTCGAAGCAGCCACCCCTGAGAGGCTCTATCATGAGCCAGTGTCCCTAGGTCACCATGAGAACGAGCTTCCACTGTGTCCCTGTCCAGGGCTCTTTTCCTTCCTGATGCCAACACATGACACAGGGCACATGACAAGGACAAGCAACTCCCCCATCTACTCTACACCGACTGTTCAGTGAGTCAAGGCAGAAGAGCAGGTCTGCAACCCTCAGACACCCGGGGGTCATTTCATCCATTTGATTCAGGACTCCATCCTCATCCTGGTGGGGGCTTCTGTGCCTCCAATGCTTCCCGGCCCTTTCCCGAGGCAGAACTGGCCAGACCGGTGCTGTCTGGTGGGTTCACTGCCTGTTCCACACGCACCTGTGTCCTCACAGGATACCGTCACCTGGGTCCTCCTGAGCAGTGAGATGCATGAGCCACTGTCGGTTCACTTAGACTCTACCCAATTTGGACGAATTTGATCAAACTCTATCTGTGTTTCCTGGGGTCGAATGAAAAGGAAGAAAGCCTTTCACATGGCTGTGCCAGGCTCCTGCCCAGTTTGCCTGACTCTCCACAGGAATTAGTGAGATGGAACTCTTCTCAGTTTACTAACATGACAAATATTTCTAGTAATTTGGTTTCATTCCTCTATTTATATGAGTGCGGCTTCTAAGACATCCCCCCTGACAAGTTCTGTCCTTTTAACAGGACTCACAGGTCTCTCTCTACCCAGGGAGTCACTGATTTCAAACCAACTTCAGCTTCTTCCTTTCATCATAACGTGATCCTGCTGGACTTCAGAGCTTTGTCTAAGACCTTATCCTGAAAGTAAGAGATGGCCCCTGAGAATAAGAGAAGATGGGGCTGTGGCTGCAGACAAAACTCTCCTGTCTGTGATCTGCCAGCTGTGGTCTCTGTGATTCTGATTCTGTGACTGCATTTCCTTTGCCTCAGTTTCTCTTTCAGGAACTGGCCCGAGATCTGGGGTATTAATAACAGTTTTCATATATGAAAGAACTTTAACTGTTCCTCAGTATTCTATGTCATATCCACCAAACACGCATGGGTCATGAGGACAGATTTTCAGGAAGTTCATGCTCCCCCCTTTCCACCAGTCAGTTCTTCTGCTTTTGCAAATGTCCACATGTATTTCAGGAAAGATCCACATGGTCCTCACCTGTGCAGTGGGAGAAGGGACATTAGAGACCAAGGACAGAGAACGTGGTGCTGCTCCAAAGCCAGCAGCTCCCTCCTGTCCCACTCCCTTCTTCTACATCATTTCTTGGAACTGCTCCACCAGTTACTGGGTCACTGAGTCAGTCAGTCACCATCAAACACCTAAGCAGAACTGCTTTCATCTCAAGGCCCCCCACTTTGACTACCGCACTGACCGCTGGACTTGCTCCTGGTCTCCCTGCGTCGTTTCTGCTCTAACACCTGGTACCCCTCATGACCCATCCCAGGATATCCTTGAGAAGTGAAGTCTCAGAGAAAACACACCTCAGCTGGGCAGTGTAGGACTGTGCCGCTGGAAGGGACTCGGCACGCACATGTCCCGAGGTCAGTCAGGCAGTCACCTGGTCAGCAACAAACCCGGAGAGGCAACGGGAGACCTGCGACTACATGTCCTGTGTCTGTCCACAACCAAGCGCTGCTGCTCATTTCCCATGTGAGAAAGTTGAGTTTCTCCCAGACAGAGCAGGCAGCATCACATTCTCTGAGCACCCAGATCCTACTGCATCTGTCTTGTGACACACACACCTGCCTGGTTCTCTTAGGAACTCAGGTGAGCTGAGAGGTGAGAGATGCCAACT
>NW_007726417.1:664912-666139 GCF_000696425.1 Galeopterus variegatus | reverse complement strand
AGTCCCAGGCTGGATCTGTCCCTGGACAACAGGACTCTCACTTTACTCAGTGTCACAAGGAATGACACAGGACCCTACGAGTGTGAAACCCAGAACCCAGTGAGCACCAGCCGCAGTGATGCATTCACCCTGAATATTTCCTGTGAGTAACTTATGTTCCCCTGTGTCCCAGGCTGTCAGCCCAAACCCATGCAGCAGAGTCCAGGGCACTCAGGCTGGCCGTGGCTTCCTGCCCCGCGCTTATTTGGGAAGGTCCAGCCTTGAGCCAAGAAGAGGAGGGGAGGGATTGCTCCTGTCTTGAGAGGCTCAGGATCAACAACAGGTGATGGGAGGAACAAGTTAATTTCTCACACTCAGGCTCAGTGAGCACGGGAGTTATGGTTGGAATTTTTAAAACAAGTTTCACATGGCTCAGAGGGATACTGTGGTCCTTCTACAGACCAGGAGTGTCCCCTTCCTCCAGATGACATCATGTGTGGCTTTATTCTCTTTGCTCCAGATGGCCCGGACACCCCCACCATTTTCCCCCCAGACTCATCTTACCGTCCAGGAGCAAACCTCAGCCTCTTCTGCTACGCGGCCTCTAACCCACCCGCACAGTATTCGTGGCTTATCAATGGGAGACCCCAGCAATCCACACAAGAGCTCATTATCCCCAACATCACTGTGAGTGATAGTGGATCCTATACCTGCCTTGCCCATAACTCTGCCACAGGCCTCAACAGGACCACAGTCAAGATGATCACAGTCTATGGTAAGTGGATCCCTGCAGCATCGACACCAGACTCTGGGGTGGAGTCTACCTGGTTTGCAAAGAGAATCCAGGAAAAAAAATTACTTTCTCAGNCTCTGGGGTGGAGTCTACCTGGTTTGCAAAGAGAATCCAGGAAAAAAAATTACTTTCTCAGCCCATGTCCCATGGATACAAGCAAAAGCCTCATTATCCCCATGAGTCCCCCCACTCCATCTCTGCAGATTCCCTCCTCCCCTTGACTCTCTGATTTCTCATGGCTGACCTTGGGTCAGGTCTAGAATATGGGAAGGGGGTTCTCCCAGCCTCAGAAAGACCCACGTAGTGGGAGGGGCTTCAGAGAGGGGGAAAAAAGGGTCCTCAAGGTCAAGTTTCTTCTCTCTGTCACTAACACATCCCGTCCTGTCACCTCTTCGTTTTCTTTTACCTACTCCATGAGCTACAAGGAACATACAAGCCTTTGAAACAAGCTCATA
>NW_007726417.1:650775-664402 GCF_000696425.1 Galeopterus variegatus | reverse complement strand
TCCCTCCCCCCTCCCACCACTGATAACCCTAGATTTCTTCTCTCCCTCTGAAAGAGTAATGCTTACTCTGTTGATTTGTTACCTAGATGATCTGTCCAATGCTGAGAGGTGTGTTCAAGTCCCCCTATGTTATCACAGAGCAGATGCTTCTTCTGTCACTCTGGAACGGGCTTTGTGGAGAGAGAAATCCTCTTCTTTTCTTTGGTCTCTTCTGGTGACTCTCCTTGTGTCAATGCACTCCAATGGCTGGCAGACCATCTGCATGATGGTTGTGATGTCTAGCCACTTTCATGGCAGCCATGGTTATTGTGGTGACTGTGGTGGGCCACCCACATGGAGGTGATGTTTTGGCATGCTCGTTGGCATTGGTGGTGTGTCTGGTTGTGGGGGGATCCAGACCCTGGCTCCATACCTTAGGTCCCCAAGCAGGCCCCAAGGTGCTGGAGGTGTGCCTGGTTTAGGGAGGGGGGGTCCAGTGTACAGCTCCATACTTCAGGACCCCAGGTGGGCCCTGAGGTGCTGGTGGTGTGCCTGGGACAGAACTAATTTTTTGTCCTTTCCTTACTTCTAAAACAGGGAACCTTCCTGTGGGGACCAGTACTTGAGCTGTGTGGTTTAGCTAAATTGCTGCTTTGCTGCTGATTCCCTTGAGAAGGCTTTTTGTGCAGCTCAGGTTTTAATGGTTGACTTTATAGGTACTTCTGGCTCTTCAGAGACCTGGTGCACCTAGGTTGTGTCAAAACTCTGATCTGGACCTGAATCTTTTCATCAAACTGCACCCCATGAAATTCTATATTCCTGACCAGTCTCCTCTGAGTGGTCCTTTGCTGATTGGGGTGCAGGTCAGCTGTCCTTGCTGTGCCCCAGTGTTTCCCTGGTGAGCCTGTCTCCCCCACTACCCATACTCGAAACACTTCTCATGGGAAGGGCCATGTGCCGGTCCCTTGAAATGACTCACTGGCCTCTGAGTGGCTCCTTTTTTTCAGTTGTTGTGGTTCCTTGCTCCTTTGTGGGTCTATGGGAACCCTATTAGTGGTCTTGCTGGCCTGGGGGTCACCAAGGTCCTCTTCTCCCCTGCCACCTCCAAGCATCTGCATCTGAAAGTCACAGCTGTGGCTTTTGCTGCCTCCTGCTCCATGTGCTCCAACCTTAAAGCAGCCATGGAATGAAGTGCTCAGAGTGCTTTTTTCTTTCTCTCACTGTGACTTCTCCTGCTTTCATGCACTGCATAGATCTCTCCTCCTCTTCCCCTGAGCTCTAGAAGCCCCAGCTTGGCTGTTGTTGTTTCTTTATAGTTGTAAATTGGTTGATCTGTGGGAGAGAGTGATGTCGGGGACTGTCTATTCCACCATCTTGACCAGAAGCCCATGGTTGGAACTTTTTTTTTTTTTTTTTTTTTTTTTTAAAAAGATGACCGGTAAGGGGATCTTAACCCTTGACTTGGTGATGTCAGCACCAGGTTCAGCCAGTGAGCCAACCGGCCATCCCTATATCGGATCCGAACCCGCGGCCTTGGTGTTATCAGCACCGCACTCTCCCGAGTGAGCCACGGGCCAGCCCCCATGGTTGGAACTTTTTAAAACAAGTTTCACATGGCTCAGAGGAATACTGTGGCCCTTCTACAGACCAGGAGTGTCCCCTTCCCCCAGATGACATCATGTGTGTCTTTATTCTCTTTGCTCCAGATGGCCCAGACACCCCTACCATTTCCCCCCCAGACTCATCTTACCGTCCAGGAGCAAACCTCGGCCTCTTCTGCTACGCAGCCTCTAACCCACCCGCACAGTATTCGTGGCTTATCAATGGGAGACCCCAGCAATCCACACAAGAGCTCATTATCCCCAACATCACTGTGAATGATAGTGGATCCTATACCTGCCTTGCCCATAACTCTGCCACAGGCCTCAACAGGACCACAGTCAAGACGATCACAGTCTCTGGTAAGTGGATCCTGGCAGCATCGACACCAAGCTCTGGGGTGGAGTCTACCTGGTTTGCAAAGAGAATCCCAGAAAAAATTTCTTTCTCAGCCAGTATGCCATAGGTACAAGCAAAAGCCTAATTCTCCCCGAGTCCCCCGACTCCATCTCTGCAGATTCTCTCCTCCCCTTGACTCTCTGATTTCTCATGGCTGACCTTGGGTCAGGTCTAGAATATTGGAAGGGGGTTCTCCCAGCCTCAGAAAGACCCTTGTAGTGGGAGAGGTTTCAGTAAGGAGGGAAAAAAGAAAGGTCCTCAAGGTCAAGTTTCTTCTCTCTGTCATTAACTCATCAATTCTTTGTTTTCTCTCACCTACTCAATGAGCTACAAACAACACAGAGGATGGCAAGGAGGGAAAAAAGAAAGGTCCTCAAGGTCAAGTTTCTTCTCTCTGTCATTAACTCATCAACTCACCTACTCAATGAGCTACAAACAACACAGAGGATGGTATGTCACCGTGGTTTTGATTTGCATTTCTCTGATGATTAGTGATGTTAAGCATCTTTTCATATGCTTATTGGCCATTTGTTTACCTTCTTTGGAGGAAAGTCTATTCAAGTCCTTTGCCCATTTTTTAATTGGGTAGTTTGTTTTTGTTGTTGCTGAGTTGTAGTTGTTCTTTATATATTCTGGATATTAATTCCTTATCAGATATATGATTTGCAATTATTTCTCCCATTCTGTAGGTGGTCTTTTCACCTTCTTAATAGTGTTCTTTGATGCACAAGTTTTTAATTTTCATAAAGTCCAATTTATCTATTTTTTTCTTTTGTTGCCTATGCTTTTGGTGTCATAGCTGAGAAATTATTGTCAAATCCAACATCATGAAGCTCTCACCCTGTTTTCTTTAAAAAGTTTCATAGTTTTAGTTCTTTCATTTAGGTCTTTGATTGAGTTAATTTTTCACATGGTATTAGGTAAAGCTTCAACTTCATTCTTTTCCATGAATATCCAGTTTTCTCAACACCATTTGTTCAAAAGACTATCTTTTCCCCATTGAATGGTCTTGGCACCCTTGTCAAAAATCATTTGGCCGTATTTGCAATGGTTTATTTCTGGGCCCTCCATTTTATTCCATTGGTCTGTATGTCTTTCTTTATTCCAGTACCACACTGTTTGATTGCTGCAGCTTTGTAATAAATTTTGAAATCAGTAAGTGTGAGTCCTTTAACTTTGTTCTTCTTTGTCAAGATTGTTTTAGCTATTCGGGGTCCCTTGAGATTCCATGAATTTGGGGATTGATTTTTCATTTCTGCAAAAAACATCCCTGGGATTTTTGATAGGGATTGCATTGAATCTGTAGATCACTTGGGGTAGTAGTGTCATCTTAACAATATTAAGTCTTTCAATCCATAAAAACAGGATATCTTTCCACTTGTTTAGTCTTCTTTAATTTCTTTCAGCAATATTTTCCAGTTTTCATGGTACAAGTCTTTTCACATCCTTGGTTAAGTTTATTCCTATTTTATTGTTTTCAAAACTCTTGTAAATGTAGTATTTTCTTTTTTTCAGATTGTATAGAAATACAACTGATTTTTGCATGTTGATTTTGAATCCTGCAACTTTGCTGAATTTGTTTATTAGTTCTAAAAGCTAGTTCTCTGGAATCTTTAGGGTTTTCTACATATAAGTCATGCCATCTGCAAACAGAAATAACTTCACTTTTTTCCAATTTGGATTACTTTTTTTTTTTTTCTTGCCTAATTGCTCTGGCTAGGTTCCAATACTATGTTGTAAAAATGGAGAAACTTGACATCCTTGCCTTGTTCCTGATCTTAGAGTGAAAGTTTTCAGTCTTTCACCATTAAGTATAATGTTAGCTGTGAACTTTTCATAAAAGGCCTTTATTATGTTGAGGTAGCTTCCTTCTATTCCTAGTTTGAGTGATTTTATCACGAAAGAATGTTGAATTTTGTCAAATGCTTTTATTGATTTAATCTCCTTACTAGTTACAAGGCTATTCAGATTTTTTATTTTTTCATGATTCCTTCTTGGTAAGTTTTCTGTTTCTAGTAAATTTTCCATTTCACTTACATGATCCAATTTGTTGGCATACAATTATGCATAGTATTGTAATAATTCTTAATAATTCTACACAACTGGTCATAATGTCTCCACTTTCATTTCTGATTTTAGTGATATAAATCTGCTTTCTTTTTGTATTGGTCAATGAATTTTGCTGATTTTTCTTTTTTGGAAGAACTAATTTTCTGTTTCATCAATCTTTTAAATTGTTTTCCTATTCTCCCTTTTATTTATCTCCACTCTAATATTTATTATTTCCTTTTTTCTACTAGCTTTGGCTTTAGTTTGTCCTTTTATATATATCCCTAAGTTGTCAAGTTAACTTGTTGATTTGAAATCTTTCTTCTTTTTTAATGTGTGCTTTTACAGTTATAAATGTCTTGCACACAATTCGTAACTTCTCTGAATCTCAGATTCCCCAACTGAAAATTACAAGCAGGATTATGAGATGAAATTGAGGGAAGAGTAATCACCAACCTAGAAACATAATGAGAGGAAAAAAAAGATTACAAGGATATAGTTGCCTAATCACCTCCCAGCAGCCTTCCCATAGAAAACGTATTCCTTGAAGGAATAAGTAGAGACTATTCAGGCTGAGTTGTTTCCCAGGGCACCCCCACTGTAAAATAATTCCACCTTCATTCCTTCTCCTCTTTTCTTTCCATGACAGATGATCCAGTACAAAGAAGTTCTCCTGGCCTCTCAGCTGGGGCAATTGCTGGCATTGTGATTGGAGTACTGGCCGGGGTGGCTCTGATAGCAGCCCTGGTGTATTTTCTGTATTTCAGGAAGGCTGGAGGGTATGGTGGCCTTTCCTCTCATTCTGTTTTCTCCAAAGCTACTTGCCATGCTTGGGAGATGAAAAGGACTTCTTCACCTCCGTCTCTGGGTCTAATTCCCTGCTGGCGCTAATTCCTGCTGGTCTTTTCTTCCCGGGTCTTCATGCTCCCTGTACCCCACCGTCTCTTGTACATGGTTATTCTCATCCCCAACTAGGTTAGAAGAACAGGCTCAATGATGTTCCTCTGTCCCCAGCGAAAGAAGCCAAAGTCCAAGAAGAGAAATAAATGAGGAGATGAAAGGAGCAGCAGGAGAAAGTTCTGTTGGCCACAGTAGCAGGAGGAGGGAAGGACAGGACAGGAAGAGAAACTAAGAGAGAAAGAGAAATAAATGAGGAGATGAAAGGAGCAGCAGGAGAAAGTTCTGTTGGCCACAGTAGCAGAAGGAGGGAAGGACAGGACAGGAAGAGAAACTAAGAGAGAAAGAAGAAACAACCGAAGTCCTATGGGACAATAAATAAAGTGAGGGAATGTATTAGTCTGTTTCTGTTGCTTATAACAGAATACCTGAAACTGGATAATTTATAAAGAAACAAAATTTACTTCTTATTTTGGAGGCTGGGAAGTCCACAGTCCAGGGGCACATCTGGTAAAGCCTTCTACGTGATGGTGATTCTGCAGTGATGCAGGGTATCACATGCTGAGAATGCGCTGAGCAAGAGACAGCTAGTTTCCTCACTCCCTCTCCTTATTAAGCCCTCAGAACCACACCCATCACCCCATGAATGGATCAATCCATTCACCAGGGCACAGTCCTCACAATCTAATCACCTGTTAAAGGCCCCATCTTTCAAATACCAGAATTAGATTTCCCTCTCTTAACACTCTTATAATGGGGGTCAAGTTTTCAATACATGAACTTTTGGGGGACACATTTAGACCCAAGCAGGGAAAAACAAAACAAAACAGAATCTACCCCTGGAAAACAAAACAGGAGAGGTCAGGGTAGAAGTAGGTGCAAGAGCATTGATAAAGAATGAACCTAAGGCTGGCTGGTTGGCTCAGTTGGTTAGAGCATGGTGTCATAATGCCAAGGTCAAGGGGTTGGGTCCCCTTACCAGCCAGCTGCCAAAAAAAAGAAGAAGAAGAAAAAACAATGGACCTAAATGTGAACATCCAGCAAACAGGAAAGGAGTAAACACTGGAAGGGATCATGGTTAGATTAAAGAATGAGGCCCCAAGAGAAAAGGCAGTACCATCCACAGTATGAATGAACACCAAGGAGCCTCAAGGAATCATCTACTGACCGTGTCCTTCCTAACTCAGGGAGCAAAGATCCTGTACTTGGGAATAGCAGTCACAGTGTCTGATATTTATTTAGGGCAAGCGACCAGAGTGATCTCACAGAGCACAAACCCTCAGCCTCCAACCACAGTAAGTAAAACCAGCTGCCCATTGAGAACTGGTGTGTTCCACCACGTGCCCTGCCCTGGCAAGGAGTCCTGGATTCCCAAACCACTCCCGCCCTCTGAATTTTTACAGAGGGAGGCTTCATTTCCCAACCCTCAACTGACTTAGGTCCTCACAGCCCTCCTAGCAACAAGAGGCCCCTGAAACAGCCCCAGGTAAGGGGCTCATGCGCCTAGGTCAGGCAGGCCTGAGTCAGATCCCATGTCTCTAGGACCCATTTCCTCATCCTTACTCCTTCCCCCTCCTGCCTCTGTTACGGCTGTGGGCATTCTCCCTTGGTGAGACTTTCCTTGTCTTGTGGGTGCTCTGGGTGCTGTGGGCCTTAATGCCACGCTTGCCACTGGAGCATGTTGCTGAGACATGCCTCTAGGCAAAAATCAAGGCCTTGGGAACTGGTAGAAATTTTCAGAGGTGGACTGAGGCCTCATGTGGCTCTACCCCTGCCCCTGCTCTGGTACTAATGCTGGGTCTGGACCCCAGACTCTGAGGGAAGCAAATTCCTTCACTGACCACGGGCTACCTCCCCACCCCCACCACCGCCACCATCTGCCACCTCCCTCAGCAAGAAATCACAGGCCGTAAGTCAGCTTTGCATTTCCAGAGGTTGATAACTCTTCTTTTGCTTCCCCAGGTCAGGGCCACTCTGACAACTCCCCTTACAAGGTAAGCACAGCCAGTTTCACTGGCTCATTTTCTCATGGAAATGTCTCTGTATAGAATAGGATATTCTTGAAGACTCAAATGTGAGATCAAGGTTTGGGTCAAAATTCCTCAAAGTAGCAATAAAGAAAGAAGTATGGTTAATCACACCCATGAGTCTGCTTATAGCAAGAACATGCACTGGAATTACCCCATTCTGTGTTTGAGTCCTCGTGTGACCCTTACTAGCTCTCTGACCCTGGGCACATAACTTTACCTTAACCTTTTTGATCTTCAGCTTTGTCACCTGAAAAATGGGCATTCTGCCTACTTCAAAGGGAAGTTGAAGGAACTAAACAAGATAACATATGTAAAGCACCCAGCACAATGCCAGCACTGAGTCATTCTCCCCACTCTATGTTCAATTTTGCCCTGCTCTTATCGTCTTGGTTTTTCTGTTTGTTTGTTTGGTCTTTTGCAACTGGCTGGTAAGGGGATCCGAACCCTTGTTTTTGGTGTTACCAGCACCATAATCTCCTAGGTGAGCAAACCAGCCAGCACCCCCTGCTCTCACTGTCAAAAGGGCAATTTCCACTCTAATGGCTCTGAGGTCCTGGTTCCTTTATTTTATAATATTTTACTTGATTTTTCTCATCTTAAACTCTCAGTAGAGTACAGATATATACTAAAAAATGTATACCATAAGTATATTTTACAAAGTGTGAATTTTCACAAGTTGAACACATCCATATAAGTAGCACCCAAATCAAGAAACACTATATGATCCCCCCCAAAAAATACCCTTCCAATTACTTCCTCCAAAGAGTAACCACCATCCTAACTACCAACCCTCTAGATTTTTTTTTTAAAGAAAATTGTATTTATTTAACAAACACTTACTTAGTGTCTACTGTGTCTCAAGCATTCTGCTAGTACTTGTGGATACAACATAAAGCAAAAACACAAAAATGAAGCCTGCTTACAGAGTACTGATTCAGCGATTTTTAGCCTTTAACCTACCACCAGCAACAACTAGAAATTTTAAATTTTAACATGTCTTTATTCTCCAGAATCAATCCTACGAATGAACCTTTCACAACTTTGCATATGAAAGGTTTTGTAAATAAATCCTACCTATTCTTCTTTTTTTTTTTTTTGTGGCCGTCCAGTATGGGGATCCAAACCCGTGACTTTGAGCTTATAAGGCTGTTCTCTAACCCACTGAGCTAACCAGCTAGCCCAAATCTTATCTGTTCTTATATACCCAGTTCAATTTTTTCTTTTCCACAAAGGCCTGTAGCCAAAGTGACCTATATTTAATTTGTACTCCCTTTGGATTCATAAAAAAGTATCACACAACTCAGCACTTAATTGTCCTTGAATAGTCTTGCATGTTAAATTTGTCTCATACCCAAACTGCAAGTCCCTCTAAATTCCTTGCCAATGCTCTAGATTAATTTTGCCTGTTTTTGCTCTTACGTAAATGAAAAAATAGTATATTCATATATGTGTCTGGCAATGAAAAATATAGTATATTCATATATGTGTCTGGTTTCTTTTGTTAAATATGGTTTTGTCAGATTCACCCATATTGGTGCATATGTGAGTTGTTCATTCTCATTACTGTATCAACATATTCCCTTATGAACACCATAATCTCTCTCTTCTAATGACCATTCATCAGGGTGTTAGCAAGCAGGGAATGGGTAACAAAAGCCCTTCTCCAAAGCAAAAAGTTTCAGAAAGGTGACAGCTCTTGGTGCAAGGTCCTGACCTGCGACAATGACTCAACTGATCACCACTCATGCTTTTCAGATGGATGAAGTTGTATATTCTTCCTTGAACTTCAATGCCTGGCAACCAACACAACCAACCTCAGGCTCCTCATCCCAAACAGCCACAGAAACAGTTTATTCAGAAGTCAAAAGGAAGTAATGCAGCCTGTCCTGCTCAGTGCATTCTGGATGTACTACAAGTCTCTCTTCTCATTACTGGGGAATCCCTTTACCCTCAGGGGAAAAGGGTATAAGTCCCCAAACCTCCCCCCACACACACATTTTCTCCCTAAGGCAGCCCCTTCAGACTGCCTGGTCACAGCCCCTCCCTTCAGTTTCAACAGATAAAAAGGTACATCCGGCAGTCTGTAGGAAAACAAACTAAGCTTCCTTGTCACTGAAATTTGGCAAAGCCAACTTTGGGAGAGAGTGACCAGAACCTCCCGCCCCTCTCCCTTTCCCAAACTAGACTTGTTTTAAACTTACCTGTACAAGTGCACTCATTCTTCCCACCGCAATCCTGTCCTACTGGAGTCTAACTTGAATTTGCCATAACCTTGAGAGTTGTGTCCTTTTCACACGTGCCAGAAAAACAGAGAGAGAAAGTAAAAGCAATAATGGCTTCTCCTACCTCTCCAATGCCTGGTGTGAACCAGCATACACAGGAAAATCAAATATATAACCAGTAGCGAACTGGGAAATTCTACACCTCTGTCCACTGTCGGGGTTGCCCACCTGCAGGATCAGGGTCTAAGCACCTCGCTGCTTAGCTAGAATACCACCTAAGCCTTCTGGCAAGCCTGTCTCCAGAGAACCCACAGGAGGCAGTAGGAAAACTATTTGCCAAGGTCTATAGGCAATTCCTAACATAGAATGCAAAAGTGCACGTATGTTTTAATATCTTTATGGGCTTTATTCAAGGAAGTGCTCAGAGAGGAAGGAATTATAGCTTTAGGGGGAGTCAGCTTTTAATGGACACAATCTCTGGGAACTTCCTTAGTCAGAGAGCTACACTTCAGAGATTATTTAACTTATCATTAAAGAATGCAACAATTTGGGGTTTTTCCCTTTTCTCTGAGACATTTCATCATTTTAATTTTTTGAAACTGCTTATGTATGTGAAAGGAATTATTTTTACTTAGCTTAGCTGGGTAAGCCAATCGGACTGTCTCAGGTAAAAAAAAAAAAAAAAAGCCACCAAAAGCCCTCAGGTCCCCTTGGCAAGGAGCCTCTCAAGGCTTTTTCATCAGGGGCTTCAAACAGAAAACAGGAAGAGACTTTCCTCATTCATAGCTAGAAATAGATTTAACTCAGTTTCTAGGCATCTGAGACCAATCATCAGCTACCACTGTTCCATGCGTGTCTTTTGTCCCGCTCACTGTCTCAGGAACCTTGCCTCTGTTAAGGTGTGTTTGGTCCTTGAGAAGTGGGATTGCTCTAAACGGAACACTATCACTCACGCTGATGGCACTGTTTACACCTTGAAAGCTACACTTGTGCTGATGCCCCTTGGGAAACAGGGCTGTTGAGAGAGCGTTAGGACATGAGTAGGGAATTATAACTCAGCCCTAGGCGTTTTGAACAGTCTCTGAAATGTATCTTTTCTCCCACAGGGGGTGGGGTATCTATGAATCCCAATGTGTCTCAGAATAAAACATCAGGACAGGAGGAGAGTCAAATGTACTTCTAAACCAACCTTCTTCTACATAGATGGAATCTCTCAGGGGCTATTAAGAGAAAGGTTTTATTAGATACTGTCTACTTGATCTCGTGCTATGCCTAAGAGGCCTCCACCAAGAGAAATAGTTAGAAGGTCCCTATAGTCACATACCTCTTTCAGGGTTTTCTAACCCTGACACAGATTATATATACTTTCCCTCATCCATGCTGTGCTGTGTTATTTAATTTTGCCTGGCTAAGGCGACTTCTGAATTTTTTGTAAAATTTGGTGTGTATTTATAATAAAAATTATACATCTGACATCAACATGCTGCTTCATGGTTGACACTAGTTTAGACAATACCTTCTTTATAGGCAGAAGAAATTCCTCAGTGTAGTGGATTGAATTGTGTCCCTCCAAATCTCCCTGAAGCTTGAATTGTGTCCCCCAAGTTTTATGTATTAGAAACTTAGTCCCCACTGTGACTGTTAAGAGGGTGGGAGATCCTATTATCGTAACTGGAAGGTGGAACCTTAAAGAGGTGATTGGATTGTAGGACCATGCAGTAGTGAATGGATTAAAAATGGTGGTCAAGGCATGGTTCTGAGGGCTTTAAAAGAAGAGGAGAGTCTGTCTTTCTCTCTCCCTCTGCTCTCTCTGTTTCCATCATCTTGCAATGTGAGACCCCAGGGTCACTGTCACCACCGCCAGATGGACTTTGGACTTCCCAGCCTCAGAAAATGTAAGCAATAAATTTCGTTTTTCTTTATAAATCACCCAGTTTCAGGTATTCTGTTATAGCAACACAAAATGGACTAATACACTCAGTGAGGACTCAGAGTTAACCTATTTGTAAGTCTACAAAAATCTGATCCAGTGATCAGGGAATTAGCTAAATTCATTTGCACACCTGCTCACAAAGTGTGTCCATCTAGGAGCGACAAGCCACAGCTTCAACCTGCCCAGAAGGAACTGCTGTGTTCCTCTAAGATCTCCCAGCCTCTTCATTAGGAGCAAATAACACTTCCCACACAGGTAGCTCCAGCGAATCAGATGTAGAAGTACAGATTTTACTCATGAGGGTCTCCACAGGTTCAGTCACAGAAATCTCTCTAGACCTTCTGTCTCTTCCTTGTTCCCGGTTCCTTCTTTCTGCCCTCGCAGAGGGTCAGATCTCTTCTAACTTGATAACCTTTACTTATTATTTCCACCAAGTATTAACCTATTATCTCATCTCCTTCACATGCAGGAATGGAAACCTGTGTGCTGTCTCTCCCTTTCCTCACGCCCCCCTTTCTCTTGGCCCTCTGCAGCAGTGCCTCCATACCCAAGACCACTGGAAGCAGCTTGAAATCAGAATCCATCTCTTGGCCAACTTCAGACTTTCACCATTCTCACACCTTTCATTTTTACAACATATAAGATCACAGACAACTTCTTCCTCCTTCTGTCCCCAACCTGTGTGTTGCTCTCCCCACAGCAGATTTTGTACTCAGACCTTGATTGTCTCCCTCCTCCCACCTTCCATCCTCAGCTTCAGTGGCCTCTCTGCAGATGGCTCCTGCACTTGGCTTCTATCCCGTTACTTCCCAGGGCTCATGACCCCCACATCCAAACACCATCTGAAATTACTCCTCATCTAAACCAGCTCTCTTCTCAACTCGCTCATTTCTCTCAGTGACATCACCAGAGTCCCCAGCCTCTGCTCTTTTGTTTCCCAGATTCACTACATCATGAAAGCCTGTTGATCCTTTTTGACCATTTCTCAGTTGTGTCACTCTCTCCATTCCCATAAACCTAACCAACCTGGGCCCTCAACAATTGCTCAAAGTACCGATTGTCTCCATTCTCTGTACTGAAATCTTCCTTGCATATTACTGCCTGATTTCCTTCCTAAAAACTAGTCCAACCTCCTCCTCAAGAATCGACAGCCAACATCACTTCCTCCTCTCGGGGCCCTCTCAGTCCATCTCCCCAAGACAGGAAGGGAAAAGCAAATTTCTAATTCGCCAGCAATAAAAATTGGAGGAGGCCTGGCCCTCAGCCCTTGTATTTCTCTCTTTCACTCTCTCTTCCTTTCCTGTTGGGAAAATATAGGAAAAATAGTCAGGGCCCCTCAGATGTTCAGAATCTTGCTGAGCATTTGATGTAAACAGGCATATGCACTCAGGTGTTCCTTGGTTATCGACAAGTGTAATTGCGCATGTGCACCCCAGGTGTCCTGGGTTATGGACCAAAGTATAAGGATGAGCGGCTCTGATCCATGGCGCCTCCCATCCCCGGGATGCCCCCCGTCGGGGTTGGGGCATGGGGAGGCCACTACTACTGCTGGAGGCTGCTGCTGCTAGTGCCCCTGGGACCCTCTGCAAGGCCACTGCCACTGCCGGACCTGTAAGCTGCTGCCGCTGAGGAAGCTGAGGACTGAACTCATGTCATCTGCCAATAGCTCCCAGGATTTTTCCCAATTACTTAGCCTAGACCTGCATGTGAGGGGTCTGGTGACCCAGTCTGTACAATGGGTTTGGAGGGTCTGAGCCCCAGCTCTGACAATGTAAATGGAAACTTAGTATAACTAAAATAATGAAACATTTTGGCTTTATTATTACGTTACGACTTGCCTTACTTTACACTCCCACCCCCAGGTCTGAATTTGGGGGGCAGGGTGGAGAGAGCTGACAACTACTGTGAGCCAGTCCCACAGCCCCCGACCAGCCTCCTCTCATAACTGGTGACTGCTTAATGAGCTGTGCATCCCCCACAAAAACAGGAGTGCCCTTCTGCATGGCCTCTGACCCTCTGCACAGCCCCTTCCAGATGGTCCTCACAAGGTTTGTGGGCTGGGCGGGAAGCCATCCTGACAACCATTGCCCATTCCACTCACCCCTCACTGCACCTGCCCCAGAACCTGGGACTGGACCATATGGACAGGGAGAAGTGTAGGAAAAAAAAGAAAAAATATGAACTGACTCAGCTTTGGGATGTCCAACCACAAAAGAAATGGTATGTAAATATATATAAATATACATCTCTACTATATGTAATGGAAAGACTTTTCATTTCCCTTTCCCAAAGAAATAAAATAGGGAAAGCCTTTTTGGGAAAATAAAAAAGGGTCCAGATCCCTGTACTGGCCAGCTGCCAAAAACATAAAATAAAATTAAAAATAAAGTAAAATTGAACACTTAAGATCTGTATGCATTTCAGTGTATTTTAATTTTATCTCTATTTTTAAAGATAAAATAAGGAAAGGAGCAGTTAATTCAATCCATCAGGTGCAAAGCTCCTGTATTTATTTTTTA
>NW_007726417.1:648808-649929 GCF_000696425.1 Galeopterus variegatus | reverse complement strand
TGGTATGTAAATATATATAAATATACATCTCTACTATATGTAATGGAAAGACTTTTCATTTCCCTTTCCCAAAGAAATAAAATAGGGAAAGCCTTTTTGGGAAAATAAAAAAGGGTCCAGATCCCTGTACTGGCCAGCTGCCAAAAACATAAAATAAAATTAAAAATAAAGTAAAATTGAACACTTAAGATCTGTATGCATTTCAGTGTATTTTAATTTTATCTCTATTTTTAAAGATAAAATAAGGAAAGGAGCAGTTAATTCAATCCATCAGGTGCAAAGCTCCTGTATTTATTTTTTATTGCCACATAATAAATTACCACAAATTTAGTGACTTTAAAACACTCACTTCTTAGTTCACAGAATTCAGTTTCTTGCAGTCATAGGACTGAGGTCCCCATTGTTCTGCTGTCAGTCAGCGACTGCTCCCAGCTCCTAAAGGAAATTCTTTGGTCCTAGCCCTGTGGCCCCCTCCATCCCTGCGATGGAAAGCCTCCCACAAGTCGAACTCCTTCCACACTTCTTGTATCTCTGATTTCCCTTCTGAGACCAACTGGAGAAAACTCTCTGCTTTTATTTTACTATTTTTTTAAAGAAATAAAAATTTTTACTTTTTCAGAATAAATTTTACATGTAAAAAATTTCTTAAATAAAGTATTATATATCCCTTTTTTAAGTTTATTCATTTATTAATATTATCTTTTTATACTCTGATTTTGTTGTGGAGTACTTGGGGGGTAGGGGCAGAGGGAAAGGGGGAAGGAAATAGGGTGGGAGGAGGAAGAAGGCGGCCTGAGGCTGAGGCCTGTGGCAGCCCCTCATTCCTGCAGGGGAGAGCGGAGGGCTTCCAGCAGTGGCTTGGTCATAGCTGGACTGGTTGTGGCTGTTGAGGGGCATGGCTGGAGCCCCCAGCCCTCCCCCTTCTCTGGCTTGGTAGCCGAGGGGACTTCCAGTCCTTCTTAGTTTTATAGGTGTTCTTTGGTGATGAGAGACCTTTACTAATTAATATCAAACTTTGTCTATGGTTGTGGGTACTTTGTTTTTTCTTTCAGTTCTTTGTTGGGATTATTTGCTGTTCCCACCACTTAAACTCTGCACTGGAACTAATTTGTTGTCCTTTG
>NW_007726417.1:642820-644554 GCF_000696425.1 Galeopterus variegatus | reverse complement strand
AGGAATCCTAAACCTATAACTCTCATGGATCTCACAACTTTATTGTCTTAACTTATATTGGACTAAGAAAGAGTTTGATACTGGCAGGAGTTTGGGGAGGCCAACTCCCTCAATTGAAGCTTTCCTGGGTAACTGTCAGCTAGCCTGTTTGCTCTGGGGCAGGCAGGGCAGTAGAAATGGGCAGAAATAGACACTAAATTCTCCCACTTCCATTTAAACCCGAAAAGGTCTTTATTACCTTTATTACCTTACACAGGAGAATTAGGCTTTGCTTATTCATCAGCTACTTTGCACTAGATAGAGAAATTTAATTAACATCAATTCTCCAAAGAACCAGCTGTAAAATTTACTTATCACTAAATTAACCAAGTAGAGAGCAAGAGTTATTAGTGTTTCATGTGTTGATTGTCTAAAGTTCAGGGCTGGCCAGTTAGCTTAGTTGGTTAGAGGGCAGTTTTGTAATTCCAAGGTCAAGGGTTCAGATCCCCATACTGGTCAGCCACCCAAAAATAAAGTTAAACAACCTCTGTTCTTAGAATCTTTTTTTTTTTTTTTTTTGCAGCTAGCTAGTCCAGGGATCCAAACCCATGACTATGGTGTTATAAGGCTGCACTTTAATCATGTTCTTGAGAATGTTCAGGTTTCCGTATGAACCAGCAATTCTACTCCTAGGTACACCTAAGAGAAATTAAAACATTTGTCCATACAAAAACTTGTACATGAATGTTCATAAACACTATTGTTTGTAATAGCCAAAAGTGGAAACAACCCAAATGTCCACCAAGTGATAAATGGATAAACAAAATGCAATATATATTTACGATGGAATATTATTTGCAATAAAAAGAAATAAGTATTGATACATAATACAACATCAATTAAGCTTGAAAACATGCTAAGTAAAAAAGTCCAGTCACGGGCTGGCCCGGCGCGCTTGGGAGTGCGGCGGCGCTCCCGGCGAGGGTTCGGATCCCATGTGGAGACTGGTTCCCGCTCACTGGCTGAGCGCGGGGCAGGCGCAGCACCGAGGGTTGCAATCCCGTTGCCGGTCAGTAAAAAAACACAAAAAGGAAAAAAAAAAATGTCCAGTCACAAAGACCACACATTATATGATTCTGTTTATATAAAATATCCATAATAGGCAAATTCATAGAGACAAAAGGTAGATTGGTGGTTTCCAGCAGCTGGAGGGAGGAGGTTGGGGAGCAAGGTGGGGTGGGGTGGGATGAGGAGTGATTACTAGCGTATGACGTTTCCTGTTGGGGATAATGAAAATGTTCTAAAATCGATCGTGGTAATAGTTGCACAATTACATGAATATACTGAGACTCACAGAATTATACACTTTAAATGGATGAATTGTACGGCATATAAACTATATCTCAAGAAAGCTGCTACAAAATAATCTTAAAGCCTGGATAAGGGCTGTGTCAACTGGCTGGAGTTTACATTTAGCTTTAATACCCAATAAGCCCGTTAAGACCCATAGCCAGTATATAAAACTGCAAAAATCTGAACTTTCCACTCTAATTTAAAAGAAAAAAAAAACTAACATCAAGGCATTGGACCTCATTTCTGCTCTCTCCCTACCAGCTCTGTACCATTGTTCAATTTGTTTAATGAGAAATGTATCCAAAGTAACAATGGTAACTCGTTCACTGATATCACAAATATATACTGAGCATCTGTTATATGATAGGTACTTTTCTAGGCCTCAGGATTCAACAATGAGAC
>NW_007726417.1:641214-642146 GCF_000696425.1 Galeopterus variegatus | reverse complement strand
ACCATTGTTCAATTGGTTTAATGAGAAATGTATCCAAAGTAACAATGGTAACTCGTTCACTGATATCAATGGTAACTCGTTCACTGATATCACAAATCTATACTGAGCATCTGTTATATGATAGGTACTTTTCTAGGCCTCAGGATTCAACAATGAGACAAGGAGTCCCTGCCTACAAGATGTGTACATTTCATTCACCAAGTGGTATCCAGAGAGCATGACAAGTGCTCCACAAGGGGTAAGTGCTGGATACTTCAGAAGTACCTGGGGTTGGGGTGTTAGCATAGGATAACAGAGTGATGTCTAAACCAAGTCCTAGGGCTGGCCAGTTAGCTCAGTTGGTTAGAACGCAACCTTATAACACCAAGGCCATGGGTTCCAATCCCCATACCAGCCAGCTGCAAACAAACAAACAAATAAATAAATAAACTAAGTCCTGAAGGGTAACTAATGTTGAAAAGTGCAGGGACAGTGAGCAGAACTGACTTCATCTTTGGTCCTGCCTGCCACGTTGACTATGGCTTGAATGTCAAACATAGAGGTTTCAGGGAATAGATGTCTTATGGAGGCAAATGCAGTCAGTAAGTGACAAGACCTCTGCCTCGTAGGTCACAGGACATCTGGTGAGCAATGTTACCACCATGTTTTTTATTTGTTTCCTTGAAGGTACTTTTAGTAACACTGCTTTTGCTATATAAGCTTTGCCTAGAGCCAAAGAACTAGAGTTCTCATCTTCTGTAGACGTCTGATTCTTCACTGTGTGTGACCTTCCTGTATGTTAGCTACCCTTTAATAAAACTCTGTGTGAACTATGGATTTGCCTGCTTCGTTTTTCAGTCTCAAAATTCCTACAAAATTCCAGTTCACAGGGTATTATACTCTAACCCCCTCCTTGCACAAAAAAGAGGCAAGACAAGCATTCTAGGCAGACA
>NW_007726417.1:627680-640147 GCF_000696425.1 Galeopterus variegatus | reverse complement strand
AAAGACAAGAAAAAAACAATTAGTTTTAAAGGTAAGAAGTTCAGTTTTTGAACATGTTGCATATTTAAAAGATGTCTACTAGACAGCTGAGATACACAGCCGAAGAGAGATGGGCCATCATCCATCACACACCAGTTATGACCAAAGTCACAGAGGGCCTGGTGAGTATAAAGAGTAGAAAGAAAAGAAGACATAGAACAGAACCCTAAGGATCACTGACATTTAAGGGATGAACATATCAGAGAATGTGGCAAAAAAAAAAAACTGAAAAGGAATGGCCAGAGAGATAGGAGAGAAGCCAGCAGACTGAGGGCCAGAGCAGCAGTTCCAGAGTGAAGTGGTAGTCAACACTGGCAAATGCTCTGTGACATCAGATGAAACAAGGGTGAGAAGGATCTACTGTATTTGCAACAGATTCACCATCGGTGACCTTGATGAGAGCAGTTTCAGTTGCACAATGTGGGAAAAAATATCTACTGCAGGATGCTGAAGAGTAGATGCAAGAAAAGTAAATGGAGATAGTGGCTGTGGCTACAAACTATTTTAAGAAGTTAGGTGCTCTATAAACAGGAAGTGAGTGATAAGGTGGAAGCCAGCAAGAGAAGGAGAGTTCAAAAAGGGATATATTTAATATGAGAAAGACATATAAATTTAAATATTAAAATACATGCAGGGAGTTTGTGGTTTTCTATTATAATCATGATCTTTCTTCTAAATCCCACCTCCTTTTCACAGGAAATCTGGAAGGGAAGATACATCTGAAGATGTGCTAGATACTAAGTATTTTAAGCCAGACCTGCTTCACTGCAGACTTGACTTACCAACATCTTCTCAAACACGGTATCTCTAATACCTCCATTAAAATCTGCCCTCCTTCCAGGTCTTTTCTATACTTATGGCCACAAATAATATAAAACTACTGATTCTCTCATCATCTTTCAAACAGAGTATATTCTTCTAAAATGGGCCTTTCAAAACTATAAGTAGTTGCTAACTTATAAAAATCCAACAGAGACATGCAAATGGTTGCCTTCTTCCTCTTTTCTTGTATCAGCAGCAGAATGCCACTGCTACTTCTACAAGAGTGCTTGTTTATCATTGTTTTTGTAGAAGCTGTGGTTTCAGAGATGGAAAAGAATCTGACAAAGCAGTAATTGCATAGGGGTGCTTACCCTAAGACTTACTCCCACGAAGACTATCCCGCCTGCCTATCAATTACTCAAAGATATCACGCCTATATGCCTAAAATTTTCATCCTACTTTATTAAATTACTTGATATTTTATCCAATTCATTTAACAAATTATTCTGAGGAGGTTAAAGAGCTTTGGACTATACATGAATCACTTGTACAGTCAAATTGCTTTTCCCACCACCTACCTGTGATCTACCACACTGAGGCGGGAGCTTTGAAGACATAGATTTGGGAAGAGGACTCAAAAGCAAGAAAAATTTGAGCTTGTTCAGTAAGGAACAAGGCAGACCTGGGTCAGATATTACAGTGGAAGTATAATGGTAGTATCAAACTTCTATGTGCCTGAAATCTTGGAAAAGGAAGAAGAGTTCAGATAAAAGTTGTTCAGGAGATGAAAAGACATCAAAGGTAAGTATCATTTTTAAAGTATGCCTCATGTTAATCCAGTGCCAAGAATGGTAGATAAAACTCTTTTCCTTTCTCTGGGATATTTCTAAAATTCAGAACCTAAGTGTATTAGTCAGAGTTTTCCAGAGGGGAAAAATATAGGGCATTTTTTGTGTGTGTGTATGTGTGTGTGTGTGTGTGTGTGTGTGTTTATATAAAAAGACATTTATTATAAGTAATTGTCTCACATGACTATAGAGGCTGACAAGTCCCAAGATCTTCAAATCAGTCAGCAAGTCAGAGACCCAGAAAACCGATGACACAGATCCAGTTCAAGGGCTGGCAGGCTCAAGACCCAGGAAGAGTTGGTGTTTTGGTTTAAGTCTAAAGACAGGAAAAAGCCAATATCCCAGTTTGAACGCAGTCTGGCAGGAGGAATTCTCACTCAGGGGAGGGTCAGCCTTTCTCTTCCATTCAGGTCCAGGGGAGGGTCAGCCTTTCTCTTCCATTCAGGTCTTCAACTGATTGGATAAGGCTCACCCACATTCAGGAGAGCAATCTTCTTTACTCAGTCTACCAATTTAAATATAAATGTCATTTAAAAAAAAAAAACCATGGCTGGCCCGGTGGCGCACTGCTGCAGTGCGCCGCTTGGGAGCGCGGCGGCGCTCCCGCCAAGGGCTCGGATCCCACATGCAGACCGGCCGCTCACTGGCTGAGCGAGGTGTGGGCGCAATGCCAAGGGTTGCGATCCCGTTGCCGGTCCCAATCCAGTACGGGCGCGACACTGAGGGTTGCGATCCGTTGCCGGTCGCGAAAAAAAAGATAAAAAGGAAAAAAAAAAAACTTACAGAAATACCCAAAATAATGTTTGACCAAATATCTGGGCATCCAGTGGCCCAGTCAAGTTGACATATACAATTAATCATCATACTATGTAAATAATATAGTTCAGCTACTTTGTTCATTCAACATTTACAAGGCCCTGTGCTAGACACTACGGAATACTCATTGCTAAATTACATGTGATTCCTCCCTTCTAGTGGGAATAAGAATGAAAAAAAAAAAAAAGATGAGGCCGGCCCGGTGGCGCACTCGGTAGAGTGCGGCACTTGGGAGTGCGGCGGCACTGCCGCCGAGGGTTTGGATCCCATATAGAGACTGGTCCGCTCACTGGTTGAGCACGGTGCGGGCACGACACTGAGCGTTGCAATCCCGTTACCGGTCACGAAAAAAGACAAAAAGGAAAAAAAACAAAAAAAGATGATAACCCATATGGAATTCTAGATAGATAGCATTAAGTACCATAAGGGGCTCTAAAAATTAAAATGTTCAGGAAAGGGAGAGATTATTTCTTCCCTATGGTTTCACAAAAAGAGTAGCATTTCAGGGCTGGCTGGCCAGCTCAGGTGGTTAGAGCACGGTGCTGATAACACCAAGGTCAACCAGGGCTTAATCCCTGTACTGGCCAACTGCCAAAAAAAAAAAAAAAAGTAGCAATTCAACAGCGAGTTAAAGAATGGTGGCAATGACATAAAGGAGGAAGGCATCGCTAATGAAGAAAAGAAACATAAAAGGAAAAATAATCAGGAAAACATGGCAAGTCATCTAGTTTAACTGTCGTTTAAAGTGTGTGAGAATGGAAAGCCATTTGTACAATGGTAGGTGGCAAAGGGAATCCAGAACTTCCTAATCTCCCCAACAGGTCTTTCTAAGAACGTACAAACTTTGGCCCAGAACTTTACTGAAACCATTTTAGTCAACAGCTAAATATTTCTGAGAAGTATCTTCCTTCCCATTATGCTCATGTACCCCACTTCCTAGAGTCCCTCCCATTCTCAGGCCTGAGATATGCCCAGTGCCCCTGTTAAGCTGTAGATTTAAAAGGCTTCTGAGGGGGGATCTGAACACCTAATCAACATTTACAGCATATTTCAGGAAACATATTTCAAGTCCAAAACAACGAATCTGGAACTCATCAAACAAACATCTATCATCACCTGCTATGTGTCATACACTGTAACAAGTCCAGGGAATACAAAAGTGAGTAAAAATACATTTCCTGCCCTAAAGGCACTCAGTGTCAACTTTGGAACAAAGACTCTTCACAAGATGGAGAATGTCTATGGAGACTTCTTGAGAAGGGTCAGGCAAATTAATCTTGCAGGTCAATTCTAACCTGGAAAGCACTTTTGCCTGGTTTGTGACCACAGGGAAAAGGGTGCCCACCTTACTTTCAAGTCAGCGCTCAGTCACTGCTAGCACAAGCCATAGCAGTAGAGCTAAATAACTGAGCTATTATTTCATTAAATAAGTTTTAGTTTTCAATGCCTTTTCCTTTCTCTTGTCCTTCCGGAATGCCCATAATTCAAATATTTGTTTGCTTAAAGTTTCCCCACAAATCTCATAAACTTTTTTCATTCTTTATTTTTTCTTTTTTCCTTTTTTCTTTTCTGACTGGATGACTTCCAAAGACCTGTCTTCTTATTTCATTCAATAGATTCTTCTGTTATTTAATGGTATCTGTATTTTCTTGCATCTCACTGAGTTTCCTTAAGATCATTATTCTGAATTCTTTTTCTTTTTCTTTTTTTTTCTTAAAAGATGACCGGTAAGGGGATCTTAACCCTTGACTTGGTGTTGTCAGCACCACGCTCACCCAGTGAGCAAACCGGCCATCCCTATATGGGATCCAAACCCGTGGCCTTGGTGTTATCAGCACCGCACTCTCCCGAGTGAGCCACAGGCTGGCCCCTGAATTCTTTTTCAGACATTTCAATGTTTTCTTCTCTTTGGGATATGTTACTGGAGAATAATTATGTTCTTTGGAGGGTGTCACATTTCCTTTCTTTTTCATGTTTCTTGTATCCCTACATGGATGTCTACACATCTGTGGAAAGTGGAACAGTTGCTTCTTCTAATTTTATAGAATAGTTTCTGTAAGGAAAGACTTTTTTCCTGTACATGTGTTCTTTAGTTCCTCTTAGATAGGGTGTTTTGGTTTGGTGGGCACAATAGTGTCTCCACATGATTTCTTCAATTGCATTCAACACCAGAGGTGTCTGAAGTGCCTCAGTGGTCTAAGCTGTGGGTGCTTGTGGAAGCTATGATGCAACTTGGCTAGGGCTTAGGGTTAGGGTTGAGCTCTGGCAGGGTGAGCGCAGGTATGTGCAGCTCATTTGGCCATAGGGGTAGAGTCACTGGGGGAAAGGGGAAGAAGGTCTTAGATGGGCCAGACCTCAGGCATCCAGAACGGGTGCTTAGGAGTTGAGCTGATATTCCACTGGAATGAGCAGAGTCACTGGAGGGGATGGGTGGATCCTCAGGCCACCAGGAAGGGTGCTCAGCAGTTTGGCAGGCAACTCCTCAGCAGGAGTGGATAGGGTCAGTGGGTCCCTGGAGGAAGTGCTGGCATTCTCTGTAGTTCCTTCATTGTAGTGAGTGGGTTTACCAGGGCCATGGGCAGAACCTTAGGCCCCCAGGAAAGGTTCTAGGGTTCTTAGCTGATCTTCTGCTGGAGTGGGTTGGGTTTCCAAGGGGTGGGCAGGACTTTGGGCCCCTGGGAGAGGAGCTGGGGCACTTGGCAACTCCTCTGCCAGAATGGGCATACCTGAGTAAGGTCACTGGGGCTGTGTATGGTCATCTCTGCTTATTTCTAGCCACTGTCCCCCTGTACTCTCTGTTACAACAACATGCTCAGCTACTTTCTATTCCCTGAACAGAGATGCTCCCCTACCACTGACACTGCATGTGTTGTTCCCTCTGCCTAGAAGGCTTTTCCCTCAATTTCTACTTGTCTTTCGGAACTAAGCTCTTGAAATAAAGAAAAGAAAAGTAAAAAAACAGACTTCTCTGACTGGTTTTAGCACTCTCATCCCAGGATAAGTTAGGAAAACCTTCTCTGTATAACACTCCTATAACACCCCATCTGTCCTCCAATTATAATTCTTGTCATTCTGTTCTGTAATTATCTGTTTATGTGACTTGTCTCCCTCACAAGACTATGAGCTCCTTAAAGGCCACCATGTTTCTATTCCCATTAATATACCCAGCACCTAATGTGACACTTAGTATGTAGTAAGCATTCAGGAAACTAAAGGCTTATTAAGGAAATGAATGAATAAATAGTATCAAACATTTACTGGAATCCATGTGCAAGAGACATTGAGAAGTCTTAAATTTAATCAATTTTAGTGGGTCCGTATAACGTAAATATCATCTTGCCGGATAACTTTAAAAATCAGTAGTGAAGACTCAGTTTCTATCTTTAAGGTGCTTTCAGAGGAGTGTGGAAAATTAGATATGTACTCAGATAGAGAAAAGGCACAATGACAATGCAATAGAAGCTATTAAATTTATAAAAAGGGCTCTGGGATGGCCACAGCCACCACCACCTGGTTTCTAGAATGGCTTTTTCTACCACTCTACATATGTTGGCCTAGGTAAAAATGAATCTTTCCTACTTAGTTCAGCCAAGATGACTATAATTTTTAAGTAGGAACTAACAACAAGAACAAGAAAAGAAAAAAACACCAAATTATTTTTTTAAAGACAGAAACTTTCAGCTGACAATAAAGACTAACCAAAGAATTCTCTGGTTACCATACACCTAGGTCTGAACCGCCTTGGACAACAGATTCTGCTCCTCAGGCCATTAACCTGTATTAAGCAACAGGTTTGACCTGATTTACATTTCTTTTTTTTTTTTTTAAATGACCAGTAAGGGGATCTTAACCCTTGACTTCGTGTTGTCAGCACCACGCTCTCCAAAGTGAGCCATGGGCCGGCCCCAGCCTGATTTAATTTTCATTCCGTTTCATTAGGACACCTCCCTCCCATGGCTGGGGGAAGACAGCCGTTCTCTTTCTGCTCTCTAGGTTACCCGCTGAACTTTAGCCTGATCTGAGCATACCCTGCAGCAACCTCCTTTGCCCTACCTCGAAATCACTCCAATTTTGAGACCCTGGAATTTTGTCTTCTGCCTAAAAAACTCAACTTTTTTCTGTCTTTTCTTTTTTATTTTCACCTCTCTGTAATATATGTATGATTTAGCCTGACCTTTGTCAAGGATGGGTCTATCCTTTAGGATATCTTAGTTTTCACCAAGGGCAATATCTGGCCAATCTCCACTGAGTGGTCCTACGCTGATTAGGGGATAGATCAGCTGTCCTTCCTGTGCCTGTGTTCTCCTGGTGTGCCCGTGTCCCCTACCGTCCATACTCCAAACACTTCCCAGGGGTTGGGCCATACACTGGTCCCTTGCAGTGACTCACTGGCCTCTGAGTGGCTCCTTTTTTCGGTTGTTGTGGTCCTCGCTCCTATGTGGGTCCACAGGAACCCTATTAGTGGTCTTGCTGGCCTGGGAGCCACCAAGGCCCTCTTCTCCCCTGAAGCCTCCAAGTAACGCCATCTGAAGGGCACAGCTGCAACTCTTCGCAGCTCCTGATCCGTGCACTCACCAGCTTCAGCCTTAAAGCATCTGGGACTCGAAACAGTCGGAGTGGTTCTTTCTTTCTCTCATCGTGTCTTCTCCTGCCTTCATGCATTCCATAGGTCTCTCCTTCTCTTCTCCTGAGCTCTAGTGGCCCCAGCTTGGCTGTCATTGCTTTTTATCATTGTAAATTGGTTGATTTGTGGGAGAGAGTGACACTGGGGACCGTCTATTCCGCCATCTTGACTGAAAACCCAAAATAAAATTAAAAGCTTGTTAAAATTTTGAGAAATATAAGAAAATACTCATAACTATAGAAAATCAGTATGCAAAGGTATATACATATTATGATCTTAAAAGGTAGAAAAATGAGCAAAGAAAAAAGCCTAACCATATCTATGTCTCCAGATAGTGGGATTAGGGGAAACTTTTCCTCTACTTTACAAATTTTCTATAATAAACATGTATTGCTTTTAAAATTAGCACAATGTTTTCTCTTAAATATATGCCCTCCTGCAGACCTCAATTGAGTAGAGTATCTGATGCATACTGGGCACTTAATAAATATGTGTTGAATTAATTGATTAATGGAGGATGTGAGCTCCATGAGGGACATGGAGCAAAAAAAAGTTAATTTCACTTACAAGGAGGAGGCTTAGATTTGAAAGACTGAGAAATTACAGCCTCTTCTCATACGTAAAATAGAGATAGCACCTGCCTAACCTCCCTCAGGAGACTCTGGTAAGAAGCAAATGAGATAATGCCTAGGAAACCATGTTGCTTCATGCCTGATATTGCACTGGCTTTCTAAATAATACCTCCACCTACAGTTTCTTCTCTTCAAATCAATTCTGCATTTTATCACTAAAATAATTTTCCTCTACCTTAGAATCCTAGATTTTCTAGCTAGAGAAACTCCTCTACAATCACAAGGCCCAAACTTCTTACTTTATAGATGAAGAATCTAAGGCCCAGAGACATTAAAAGAATAAGTGACCAAATCAAGGTCATCATATTAATATCCTTCCCCTCCTCAAAAACCTTCACACAAATTCCAAACTCCTTGGTATGGCATTCAAAGCCCTTCACAACCTGGCTACAACCTACCTATTGAACCTCCTCTCCCTCTAGTCTCCCCCACAACCCTTTGGTTCCCATCTGACTGATCTCTTCTCTATCCCCTGAACTTATCCCACTTGGTCTCATTCTAATGTTTTCTTCGAGTGCCCCTCCAAATTCCTTTCCAATCTTTGCACATTTGCAAGGCTCAATTGCTAGGAAGCCTTCCCTGTTCCCTCACAGGACAGCTCTCCTACCTCTGAACACCTGAAGTCCTGACTGTCCATGACACTTTTGCTGGCCGGTGTTATGTCACATGCATCCCCAACATTGTGAGTTACATGTTTATCTGTCTTATTACCTCTCACCCCACCTAGCCTGTAACCTCCTTAAAGGTAAGGAATTGTATTTTATATTTATATGCAGCCCCAACTGCACCTAACTGTACCTGGGAACTTTTACTGAGCAGTGTGGAAGTTCCTGTTCTAGGAGCTTTGCATATGCTGTTTCATTTGATCCTCACAATTTTCTCACAAATGGGAAAACGGAGCCTCAGAAAAGACGAATAAACTGTCAAAGTCACACAACTAAAAAGTGACAGGGTTGTGAGGAATCCAGGTCCCTCGGCCTTCAAAACACCTATGGCCATAAGCCATTATGCCTATAACCCAGCAGGTGCCTTGAATGGGCAGGTGTGCCAGAATTCCTCATGGACTGACTGAGCCATTCCAGAGCCAGGCAGAGAGCCAAGGTACACATGACAAAGGACAGAGCAAGCTTGACGCTCCCTTCCTCTGAAGCCCTCATGTGGTTTTCCTTGGGCCCTTAAACAGTGTCCTTAGCTTCCTGGCACTGACACTTTACCCTGTGCCAATGTAGGTAGCAGCCCCACTCAGTTCCACAGGTAGCTATCTGGGAGCCCTGACTAAATGGGTAAGACATCAGGATATGAAACACCAGATCCTTCTGAAGCAGAATCAGAAAAGTGATTCTTGAGCAACTGGTTCACTGGGAGGGAGCCCCTCCCTATGGCCACCCAGTTTGAGCGCCTGTGTTTTCCTTTCAGAGCCTGTCAGGCAACTTTGGGATTGTGGGGACAAGGCTTTTGCCAATACACCTTGTATAACAGAGCTGGAGTGGACAAAGCCCCACACTCTGCCAACCCCAGGTCAGTGGGAGGACAAATTTCTCTCCTGCCTTACCCTGACCAGGGCCACATCTTCCACATGCCCATGTGGAAATGAGTCTCAGAAAGCAGGCTGCTCTACTCTGATGGTAACAGCCACAATTTACTAAGTGCCTGCTGTTTGCCAAGCACAACACCCAGTGCTTCAAAGGGTTTTCTTTTTTTTTCAATTAACCCTTGTTAATGCTCTGTGGACTACACAGTGTAGTGCAGTAGTTAAGGACACAGGCTCTAGAGTTGGACTGTCCAAGTTCAGAATCCCAGCTACACCACTTATAAGTTATGTTAACACGGGCATGCTACTTAATCTCTCTGTGCCTCAATTTCCTCCTCTGAAAAATGACAACTACAATAGCACCTAACCTCTAGAGACATATTAGGATTAACTGGATAAGTGTAAAGTGCTCAATACCCATTAGCTATTATTGCAACTATTACGTGGGTATCATCTCCATTTTATAGATGTAGCAACTAAGTCTTAGCTTAACTCCATTGCCCAAGATCACACAGCTAATAAAGGACAAAATGCATTTAAATCCAGTTTTAGTCAGCCTGACTCTAAAGGCACTGAGCACCCAGTGTTTGAAACTTCTCTCTCTATATATATCTCTCTCTCTCTCAGGCTGAACTATACCTAAGGAGCAGCTGGGCTTGTCAAAGAGTTTCAGTATGACCCACGTTAGAATTAAGTCTCCAGAATCATTCTGGAGAAGTGGAAATGTAGGGCCCAGGGCCAACACTAAGAATGGGGAGCCTGGAAATTTTTGCTTACACTAACCCCAGCGATTTTACACACATGACATCAGGCTAAAATGAATATCAAAGGCAGTACTGGAGGTGGAAAGAAGTCACAAAAGGATATCCCAAAGCCTTAGTAGCATGGGAGAAAACCTGGAGGGGAAGTCCCAGCCACACTGCCTTGGCACCTTGGTGTGGTAGAGAGGACACGAGCTGAGTGTGCGAGTCTCAGACAAAATTATGGCACCAGTTGGTCTGAGCATTTCTTGTGCATCTTCCCACCCCCCCCATACACACACACCCTTCACTCCTACTCACAGTTACTGCCGACATCCGGGTTTGAACAAGGCGAAGTCATCGTAGTTCCCTAGAGATACCTACTTGTGCTGCCATCTCCCTTCTAATGTACTTGAGAAGAGCCAACAAATCTTGTTTCTGTCCCCCGGGGAACTCATAGTCATTCTGCATCTGTTAGAAACAAGCCACAAATTTGACCAGTTTCCTGCTTGTCAACTTGTCTCTAATCTTCCCAGAGCAGACGATAGCTCTATCACAGAAATTCTCCAATCTTTTGGGTGTTATTCATAAACCCAAGGGTGGTGATGGCTAAATGACCAACACGTAATTTCTGAGAACTGACCTCAGACTGTTCAGGAAGATTTGGATATTTCATCCTCCACCTTCCCAAAACCTCAGAGGATACACACCCAAGAATAAAACAAGGTGGACTTCAGGCTGGAAATTTCTACCATCTTCTCAGCCTCTGACAACACAAGTTACCAGTCGATTGCGCAAAAAGGAAACACACAATGGGAGCAAACTCAGCTCTTGAATCATTCCCTCTTGGCATCACCTTCCATTGACCCCACACTCAGACCCACATGCACACACCCAGACACGACACACTTGTGCACATTCACAGCACCACCCTAAACTCTTAAGTGCCAGTAACACGGAAGCCATGAGGATCCTCTGCTGTTCACATATGTGTTATAGGAGCCACCCAGGTAACATTAACCAACCCAAGAGAATATAACCCATCCTGCCCTTCATCATACATGAATGCTGGGAACTAGAACACAGACACGTCTCTCTGTGCCCCGTGTGTTCTGTCAGGTTCTATGGGGAAAGGGAAAACGTGAAGCAGAGACTCTGAGAGCTATAAGAAGAATTTCCTGCTGTTTCAGGGAACCACAGGCAGGAAACAGCCAGCAAAGTTGGCAAAACAATCATAGCCCACCCAGAAACTGAATGTGATACTCAGGGGGAGGTTGTCGAGGGAGGTGGGATGACAGAAAGGGAAGTCGGGTCAAGACCACATCATGAGAAGTCTGTGCAATGGCAGGAAACCTGCCAACTGGGCCCTCCTTCCCCAGGGCCAAGGGGGCTCCTGGCTCCAGAGACTCCCCACCACACACACAGCGGGCATCTTCAGCCCACTGAAACACAGAGCTGTTAGAGAAGAGACACGAGTAGAAGACACACCCTGATCACTTCAGGGGAGGCAAGCACATGTGACAAAAAAGCAGCATTCAGAGATCTGCCACACCTGCCCCTGCTCCCTGCTACAGATCGCAGAATCTGTAGAGGAAAAGGAACAAAAAGATTATCCCACTCAAGTCAGACAATTTACAGATAAGAAAAGCCCAGAGTGGGCCAGTCACTTTCTCATGGTAACAAAGGAAGCTGACAGTTTGACTGACACAGAAGCAGGTCTCCCCGCTCCCAGCCCAGGGCCCTCCCCTCACTTCCAGATCTTCCTGAGGCCAGAGTATGTGGACATCCCTAAATGTGAACTGCATAAAACTCTCTGATGTCCTCCCCCAAGGTGGGGGGTGTAACTGGATCAGCCTTCCAAACTTGCTAGCGGATGAGGTGGAGGGAGAAGGATTCATATTTCTTCCTGTATATCTGCTTTGCCTGGCTCAAGGCCCTTAGGAAGAGTATCACTCCATTTCAGAAAAGGTGGGGACACACATGGACTGCTGCTGCAGGTAACAGGATCCCCACTTCACACCCAGGCTGTAGTTCCACTACTCCCCACCCACTGCTCCCAGCAGGTCCCTGCTCTTGAGCAAAGCAGCTGAACTTCATGTAGAGCTCCACCTCCATGTCAGAGGTGGCTGGGCTGAGAGGAACCACACTGTGACTGCTCCTCTCCCAGTGCTCATCCCCACTGCACACCAAACCACACACAGGGCCCACCCAGGTTACAAGGCCCCCAGGCACAGGCGGAGAAGCGAAACCCATCTCTGAAGGGGAGTAGCTGGGAAGAGAGGTAAGAGGAAAGAGAACCTACAGAAGGGAGAAAGAAAACTATGAATAAGAGATGCTTAGGGGCCGGCCCGGTGGTGCACTGCTACAGTGCGCCACTTGGGAAGCGTGGCGGCGCTCCCGCCCGAGGGTTCGGATCCCACATACAGACCGGTTCCCGCTCACTGGCTGAGCGAGGCGCGGGAGCAATGCCGAGGG
>NW_007726417.1:625317-626680 GCF_000696425.1 Galeopterus variegatus | reverse complement strand
GGATCCCACATACAGACCGGTTCCCGCTCACTGGCTGAGCGAGGCGTGGGAGCAACGCCGAGGGTTGCGATCCCGTTGCCGGTTCCTGTCCGGTACGGGGGCGACACTGAGGGTTGCGATCCGTTGCCGGACACGGAAAAAGTCAAAAAAAAAAAGAGAGAGATGCTGCCTCAAAGTGCCTCCTCTGGCATAAATGCCAGCATGACTCCATCCACTTTTGTTCCCACCCACCCATCCTTCCACAAGCCCAAAGAAGGAAAGAGCACATAGACTACACTGCTGATTTCGCAGAGGAATAAGACTGGAGAAGCCAAGATTCCACTGCCTTACGGAACCCAGACATCCAGCCCCAACTCAGCAAGTCTCAAAGATCAGTGTTCAAGACGTTCTGCTTCCAGTGAACCCAAGGGAGACCTACAGATCTCAGTTTTTGACAAACATCCCAAACAATTCAGATGCACATGGTCCAAGGACCACTCTAAGAAAAGTCCTGCCTTATCACCTTTCCCAGCCCTCCTGCTGTCGACCTCAGAGTCCTCCCCACACACTTTCTGTACCTGAGCTGTATTTTACCTAGGTCTTATTCTAAAGCAGAAAAGAAAAAAAGAATTTGTTGAACTACACCGAGCTGCTGAGTGGTTAAGAGCACATGCGATCAAGTCACTCAGATAGAATGGCTTCACATTCTGGCTCCAGCACATAAGCTGCAAGGCCCTGGACCTTAGTGCCCTCATCTGTAAAATGGGGCTAATAAAAGAACCACCTTACATGCTGCTGTGAGGATGAAGTGAGGTAATCTACTGAAAGTGTTTAGCACACCGCCTGGCATGTACTAAGCACACGATATTTGTTGGCCATTAGTTATACTATTCACAATTAGTTGTATTGGTTGCACTAGATGTGCTAATTATAGGCCCACAGTATTCCTTGGCTATTAGTATTTTGTACTGTAATATGAGCATGTAAAATGCATTACTCCCAAGAGATTGAAGAAGCAGAGTATTTTTAAGCTATAGGGAGCCTGCCAAGGAGATTTCTCGACCGTGTAGCCCAGCTTTTGGCTTCACCCTTCATCTTTGCCCCCCTAGTCTCACTCCTCCCGCTTCTGACCCATGGACATGATGATCCCAACAGAACTTCACATTTACATTGTGCTTTTTACGGTTTATAATGAATGTTAAAGTGGTTTTCTTTAAGTGTATTATACTATCTGTTTTGACCTGCCGGCTCTTCACTATTATCTTTCTCTAAAAGC
Organism: Galeopterus variegatus; assembly: GCF_000696425.1. Classification (NCBI taxonomy): domain Eukaryota; kingdom Metazoa; phylum Chordata; class Mammalia; order Dermoptera; family Cynocephalidae; genus Galeopterus; species Galeopterus variegatus. Next base: position 625,425 of record NW_007726417.1, on the reverse strand, counting down.
CCGTCCTTCCTCACTTCTCCCCTTTCTGCCTCTTTCCGCTCATCGATTCACAGCCTCCATTTCCCAAAAGACTTATTGGTAGTTAACAAGTGATCCCCAGGCAATATC
>NW_007726417.1:604726-624952 GCF_000696425.1 Galeopterus variegatus | reverse complement strand
GTTGAGAGAGAGAACACAGCCACCTGCCTTGTGAAGGAGGAGACCAGACACGTAATTCCTACAGAGGCAGAGACCCCATGAGTGTGCCCTCTTTTCCTCTTCGGCCTCCACCACTCCCTCACTCCAGCCCCAGCCTCGGCCTCCTTCGAGTTTCAGCTGTGTTCTTCCACAGCCCACACAGTATTTCCACCTGGATGGCCCACGGGCATCTTATCTAAACATATCCAAGACTGAGTCTAGCCTCTCATGCCCTAACCAACCTAACCCCCATCCTTACCTCAGGGCTAATAGCATCCCAAAGCCTGAACTAGACTCAGCTGAGAGCCATCTCCAGGCCCCTCTCAGCACTGTCTCCTCTCCGATCACTCACAACCCTAACCAACCTAACCCCCATCCTTACCTCAGGGCTAATAGCATCCCAAAGCCTGAACCAGACTCAGCTGAGAGCCATCTCCAGGCCCCTCTCAGCACTGTCTCCTCTCCGATCACTCACAAAGGCCTGCTGATTCTTCCTCAAATGGCTCTCACCGATCCCTGCTCTCCGTGCCCTCTGACCTCCCAGTTCAGATCTGAGTCTCTCATGTGGACTCTCCACAGCCACAGTTCTCCCAGCAAAACAGCTGCCAGAGTGTGTGTCCTGAAACATGGATCTGACCAGGTAACTTCCTACTTGAAGCCTCTGGTAGTTCCCCACTCACAGGAGTCCAAACTCCTCAAGCTGGTAGTTAAGACTTTCACAATCTAGCAAGATTCTACCTTTCCTGCTATCAACAAGCCCCAAAATAAGTCTAGATCAAAAATATCTACCCACTCTACTCTAGCCTAAAGGCCAGCCAACTGAGAGCCATGTCCTCAAAAGAATACATGATACCTAAGAGTTGGTCCCCCTCCTTTCACATGGGCATTAGCCAAATTGATTTTATCTGATGGTGAATCCTTGGGCCCAGAAGGGATGATACAGATTTCAGTAAAGAAGAGGAAAGAAAATGCATAACCAGAGCATTCGAGCTGCAGCACTCGAGTTCAACTAGTCAAATCTCACTTTGCAATAGGCACAGCTAAGGCCTAGAGAGGCAAATCTACTCATTCAAGGTCAGAGCTGTCACCAGCATCAGAACCCAGGTCCTAGCTCACAATTCTGCTTCTGCCAGTAGGCCTAGAAGATTCACTCTCTCAAGCACAACTGTCTGGTATTCCCACAACCTTCCCCTTTCCCTGGACCAACTCAGGACTCCCTAACCCACCCCACAAGCCTGCAGATTCTGAGATGACCTGGAAGGAACAGAACAGGAAGGCACGAGCTTTGGCACCAGTTCAGGGTGGAACTACAGGGGCCAAACACAGGGCCTTTGACTATAGAAAAAAATAGGCCCATTGTCTTGGTGGGTGGAACCAAACCATAGCAGGAGCTAGGAAACCAGTTTCTTTGTGGCCAGAGATGAGGACTTGGCCCTAAAATATTAGGGTGGAGAGGGGGGAGGATAGAAAGAAACACATACTTTAAGAAAACAGAGGCAATTATAAGAATCCTTACCCACCCCTGGGTTTTGTTTTGTTTTGTTTCCTCAAGTAGTACTCTACATGGCCTTCTGAGTCCCCAGGATCTAGGAGGGCCAGGAAAAGGTGTGGCTCCCTGGAGGGTAGAGGAATCAAGAAGAGATTCAGATGGCTCCATTACGAGGCTGTTCTAACAGAGAGAGGAACAAATAATCTCAGAGAAACATACCCACCCCTCAACAAAAGAAACAAACCTGCCTGCAAAAACCAGGTACCTGCTTAGGGACTGGTGCCCTGCCCACATAAGTATTGCAAGAAACAGTAGAAGGGAAAAGCAGAAAAGGCTGATCCTTAAACAACAAACATTTTACAAGCACATTCTTCCCTGCTACCAAGTCCAAAGCTACAGTACTTGATACTGATTTCAAGTTTGCAGAATGTTTCAGTTCACCCCATAAAAGGTCACTGACTACATTCCTTGAAGACTAGAGATGCATTCATTTGAGTTGAGCCATGGAAGTGATGGGCCATTTAGACTGAAGGACAAAGTCTCAAGTTTGCCCGCAGGACAGGTCCTCCCTTCCTGCCTTTGCACAAGCTGTTTCTTTACCTGTAATATCCTTCCTTCCCTCAGTCCTGCCCTTAGCAAATTCATCCTTAAACTCAAATGGCATGGTCTCTCAGAGATCTTCAAGGGACTCCCACAGGTAAATTGAACATACTTCTATTTATAACATCACAATGTAATGACCTTTAATTTTTTATCTTTGAAGATATAAGGTATGAAAAAGAAAATAACTATCACCAATATTCCATTTTCCACCCATAGTCTGGACTTAATCATTGCTTAGTATTTTGGCATATTTCTTCCAGTCTCTTTTTCTGTATGGCAGACTGTAACCTCCTGAAATGCAAAGACTACCTACTTTTCTCTCTTTTTTCCAGTTTTTATAGTTCTAGAGGTCAGAAGTCCAAAAAGGGTTAAAATCAAGGTATTGGCAGGACAGAATTCCTTCCTGAGGTTTTAGAGGTGAATCTGCTTCTTTGCCAAATCCAGCTTCCAGAGGCCACCCACATCCCTTGGCTCATGGCCCCTTCCATCTTCAAAGCCAGTGATGGCCAGTGGAGTCTTTCTCATGTGGCATCATTCTAACCCTGACTCTCCTGCCTACCTCTTTCATTTAAAAGGACCCGGACCCTTGTGATTACACTCGGCCCATCCAGATAATCCAGAATAATCTCCCCATCTCAAGATCCTTAATTTCATCACATCTGCAAAGTCCCTTTGCAAATAAAGTAACAGTCACAGCTTCCAGGGATTAGGATATGGACATTTTGGGGAGGCCATTATTCTGCCTAGCACAGGTACATTTTATAAATTTCACCCACAACAAAAATTTAGTTTGCCTTCCTTCTCTTTCACTTTTCTGTCTGATACAGAGGCAAGAGCACAAACTTCATGGTGAAACACATTAGCTCTGCCATTAACTGGTTGGATAATCCTGTCACTTCACCTCCCTCAAACTCGTTTCTCATCTGTTTAAAAGGATGACTATTACTGCATCAGAAAATGACAGTAAAAGAGTAAATGAAGATGCGTAAGGCACTAAACACATGGTTCGCGATGAGCCCTCGGTAAACATTCCTTTCAATCCTTTCCAGTCGCCATCCCATTTTCTCTCACCCTTGCCCATTTTCTCCTTTGTCTCCTTTCTCTTCATTGACTTACTCAGTCTAACCTATTTAGCAAACAAGGCCATACCACCCACTCCTTTGTGATTCTGCTTGAAGTTTCTTGTGACGCAGTTGTTCTACCTACTCAAGGCAGCCCACTACCTTTACATGAAGTCTTTTTATTTTTTTTTAAGTCCTTTTACATTCACATAAAACTAATATATGCTTTCTCTCAACTTATATGAGGGTATTTCAAAAAGTTCATGGAGCCAGGCACAGTGGTGCATGCCTGTAATCCCAGCTACTCAGGAAGCTGAGGCTGGAGGATCGCTTAAGCCGAGGAGTTCTGGGCTGTAGTGCCCTATGCCAGTCAGATGTGTGGCATCAATATGGAAACTTCCTCTGAGCAGGGGACCACCACGAGGTTGTCTACGGAGGGGTGAACCAGCCCAGGTTGGAAACAGGGCAGGTCAATTGTGTCTGTGAATAGCCACTGCACTCCAGCCTGTGCAGCACAGCAAGACACTGACTCAAAAAAATAAAACGTTCATGGAATGATCTCTATTATCTTTTAATTCTATTTTTCAACAAACTTTTTGAAAAACCTCACACATACCACTCCCAATTCTTCCCTGTTAATTTATACATTCATTTCCTTGTTTCATCCTTCCTCAGTCTTTTCTCTTTACACCTTATAAATAAGGATAGTACAGAGACAAAAATAATGAGCCAGCCACAATAGGGACTCCATTTAATAAGATGAATGCTTTCCTGTGGCAAGATGAATGCTATTTGCAAGACACCACCTGAAGCTTGTTACATGGCTTGGCTTTCAGCAGCTCCACTTGACTCTAGACCCCCAGAAGACAATAACTATGAGAGAAGCCACACCCACTCTGGGAATTCCTGCTGTTGGGAAAAGTGTTTTCACAGAATGCTGTGCATGAATTACTGCTCCCCAATCCTCCCACTCCAGGAAGTTAAGCCTCCCCTATCATTTCCATCTCCAGCTGGACTGCCAGGACCCTGGATGGGAAACACTTCCCACCCTAGGTGACCAAGGTGGCCCCTCTGCTTTTAGCTGTAACAGCTCACACAGACCTAGCACTCATTAGGACTGTGAGAGAAGCCACACCCACTCTGGGAATTCCTGCTGTTGGGAAAAGTGTTCTCACAAAGCACTGTACGTGAGTTACTGCTCCCCGATCTTTCCACTCCAGGAAGTTAAGCCTCCCCTACCATTTTCATCTCCAGCTGGCCTGCCAGGACCCTGGCTGGGAAATACCTCCCGCCCTAAGTGACCAAGGTGGCCCCTCTGCTTTTAGCTGTAACAGCTCACACAGACCTAGCACTCATTAGGCACCAGGCACTATCTCAAGGGCTTTACATGCAGCCACAGTCCTCACAAAAATCCCGTGAGTGCGAGCATCCCCATTTCTACAGACTATACAAAACAAAGCAGAGAAGTTAAGTAATGTGCCCAACATCGCACAACTTCATAATTTAATCTCATCCCCCAACCCGTCTGGGCAGAGGACACCCTAAAATTCCTGAGATCTCTTGAAGAACGTCCACCATCCAGAATGATTTTGGCCCCTCCACTTTCAGGACTTGACCAACAACCAGCACTTTGTTTTCTGTCTCACGGTCATGTATGCACCCGTTCACTAAACCACACTCGCAACTTCATGAAAGCTTGCTTTTATGAACCTCAATTTCTTTTGGGAAAAGCAGAGCGAAGTTCCCAGTCCTCATAAAAAGTCATTTTTACTGAATTGTCAACTATTTGCACAGCCATTCTCTGGCCATAAAAAGGGGTGCACTAGAGAAAGAAAGTGTAATGAAAAGAATGTAGGAGGAGGGAGAGGCCCTGGAGTGGTCACAAAGAGGAAGAGATTCCAAAACCAGAATCAGTCATAAAACACACCCCGAGTCTGTGGCCTGTGACCAACGGCAGCCCCACCTGTCTCTTTCTGTGCCTGTGGGCATCCAGCTCCCTTCTCAGCCCACAGAGGCCTGGGAGCTGGGGCCAGAGCAGAGCACCCAGCAGGGAGCTGTGCCAGTGGGGGAAGCAGAAAACAGAGAAGAGAGCTCGACTCATAGGGGCCTGACTCACCTATGCACACATCACCTAGGCAGGGAACGGATCTGTGAAGGGCTGCTGTGCAGGACTCATGGGTTAAGGAGTTGTACTTCCTTGATGTGTCTGACTGAGAGCAAAGTTGTGGATGTGGAAGGCACCACAGCTTCCTCCCATTTAGAAACCCATCATCCCTCCCTTTTCCCTCTGTGGAGTTACATTCCTCTGCCCACATTTACTGAGTTCCAGCCAGCCACCAAAAACAAATATTTATTGACTTGTGTTCCAGGGAAAAAAAAATTCAGTTGAAATCTTTAAAGTCCCAAGTATTCAGTGGAGTTCAAGACTGTGTCATATTAGATGACCAGGAACAAATATTTTTAAAAGCCTCCACCGGAAATTTTCACAAGAGCCTTTACACTGTCCAAAATACCTTTGGAGATCACTGAACTACAAAAGTGAAGAGGAGGGAACCTACTATGTGCTGGAACCTTCATGTTTGCACCTCATCTAATGCTCACAATGATCCTCTGTAAATAGTACTATTATCCCTATTTTCTAAGAAGTCAATTAACTTCTCCCTTAGCACTGGTAAAAGGTGGAACGAGGATTCAGACTCGCATATTTCTAAATCTAAAGCTCAAGTCTTCACTCCACACCATGGTACCTTCCAGAATTCAAAGAAGGGAAAGACNACTTCCTTGATGTGTCTGACTGAGAGCAAAGTTGTGGATGTGGAAGGCACCACAGCTTCCTCCCATTTAGAAACCCATCATCCCTCCCTTTTCCCTCTGTGGAGTTACATTCCTCTGCCCATATTTACTGAGTTCCAGCCAGCCACCAAAAACAAATATTTATTGACTTGTGTTCCAGGAAAAAAAAAAATCAGTTGAAATCTTTAAAGTCCCAAGTATTCAGTGGAGTTCAAGACTGTGTCATATTAGATGACCAGGAACAAATATTTTTAAAAGCCTCCACCAGAAATTTTTACAAGAGCCTTTACACTGTCCAAAATACCTTTGGAGATCACTGAACTACAAAAGTGAAGAGGAGGGAACCTACTATGTGCTGGAACCTTCATGTTTGCACCTCATCTAATGCTCACAATGATCCTCTGTAAATAGTACTATTATCCCTATTTTCTAAGAAGTCAATTAACTTCTCCCTTAGCACTGGTAAAAGGTGGAACGAGGATTCAGACTCGCATATTTCTAAATCTAAAGCTCAAGTCTTCACTCCACACCATGGTACCTTCCAGAATTCAAAGAAGGGAAAGACAACTGCTTCCAACAGAAATAATCATACGAGGCTTGAATGAAGAGACGGGCTCTGAAGTGGGCCCTAGGACCAAGAATGATACAGGAGACTGAGCAGGAAGGCACGGGTTCTATGGGGAGAAGGACAATAATCAGCACAAGATCAGACATGGGAAAGTAAAATGTGAGTCAGGTCCAGCTACGTAGATCGAGGGAATAGATTGCGTCTGTGCTATGGGGGCTTAGAATTGCAGACTAAGGAATTTGATCTTCACTCCATAGGTGATGGAAGTCACTGGAAAGCTCTGAGAAGGTCAGAAACGTGACAAAACAGCATTTTCAGGAAGATTACTTTGACAGTGTTAGGCAAAGTGACTTAGGGAAGTGGTTCTCGACTTTGGCAACTCATTAGAATTACCTGGAATTCTCTTTTTTCTTTGCTCTTTTTTAACTTTTCATCTTGCAGCAATTTTAGACTTTCAAAAGTGTTCCAAATATAGTAAAAGTCCCCATATACCCTTCGTTTAACTTCCCCAAATGTTAACGTTTTAGATAAATACAGCATAATCACCAAAATCAATAAATTATAACTGATATCATACAATGAGCTAATCTACAGACCTTACTCAAATTCCATCTATCTTACCACTAATGTCTTTTTTCTGGACCAGGATCCAATCTAGGATCATACAATTGCATTTAGTTGTTTTGTCTCCTTAGTCTCCTGAATCCGGGACAGTTCCTCAGAATTTCTTTGGCCATCGTGACCTTAACATTTGAAGAGTATTGGCCAGTTATTTTGTATAATGACCTTCGGTTTGGGCTTATCTAATATTTCCTCATAATAAAACTCAGGTTGTGCACTTTTGGCAAGAATACCGCAGAAGTAACCGCCTGCCTTCTCGGTCCATCCTATTAGGAGGCCTGTGGTGTTGATGTCTGTCGTTATGGGTGGTGTTAACTTTGACCACTTGGACGGAGGAGGTGGGACAGCTGGAAAGAAGTTAAGCCGAGTAAAAAGTATGGACCAGTATTCACTGTGTACCTGGGACCCTGGCAGCACGTGGTGGTCCTGGTTGGGCACAAGACTGTATAGGAGGCCCTGGAAGGTCAGGCTGAGGAGTTCAGTGTGTGGGGAATGTTGGCAACACTGGACCGAACTTTTGATGGCCATAGGATTTTCTTCTTCAGTGGGGAACTGAGGAGATTCACCACGCTTGCTCCGCGGGACCTGGGCATGGGGAAGCGAGAAGGCGAGGAGCTGATCCAGGCAGAGAGCAGGTGTCTGGTGGAGGCATTCCGGGAGACAGAAGGATGCCATTGGACCCCTCCCTGCTGCTGGCCCAGGCCACCTCCAACATAGTCTTCTCCCTCACCTTTGGCCTTTGCTTCCCCTACGAAGATGAGGAGTTCCAGACCATAGACCAGGCGGCTGTTGGTACCTGGCTGGGGATCAGCTCCCCATGGGGCCAGACCTACGAGATGTTCTCCTGGCTCCTGCAGCCCCTGCCAGGCCCCCACACACAGCTCCTCCACCCCTTGGGCACCCTGGCTGCCTCCACTGTCCAGCAGGTGCAACAGCACCAGGGCAGACTGGACACCTCAGGCCCCGCACGCAACGTTGTTGATGCTTTCCTGCTGAAGATGGCATAGGAGGAACAAGACCCAAACACAGAAGTCACTGAGAAGAACTTGCTGATGACAGTCATTTATCTGCTGTTTGCTGGGATAGTGACAGTCAGTGCCACAGTCAGCTGTGCCCTCTTGCTCCTGCTGAAATATCCTCAGGTCCAAAAGCATGTGCAGGAGGAGCTGATGCAGGAGCTGGATACCAGCTGGGGTCCAGGTCTAGGGGACCATGCCCGCCTCCCTTACACAGACGGGGTTCTGCATGAGGCACAGCAGCTGTCGGTGCTGGTGCCCATGGGAATACCTCGTGCCCTCACAAGGACCACCTGTTTCCGAGGGTACACCCTGCCCCAGGCACTGAGGTCTTCCCCCTCCTTGGCTCTGTCTTGCATGACCCCAAGATCTTTGAGCAGCCAGAGGAGTTCAACCCAGGCCATTTCCTGGATGCAGATGGAAGGTTCAAGAAGCATGAGGTGTTCCTGCCCTTCTCCTTAGGTAAGCGTATCTGCCTTGGGAAGGGCCTGGCACGAGCGGAGCTCTTCCTCCTCTTCACTGCCATCCTGCACACCTTCTCTCTGGAAAGCTCGTGCCCACCAGGCACCCTGAGCCTCCAGCCAGCTGTCAGTGGCCTTTTCAACATCCCCCCAGCCTTCCTGCTGCAGTTCCGGCCCCGCTGACCTCCACCCCACAAATGAAGGAGGGACTCTTAGGAGGTGGTTGGTGCCTAGGATGGTACCCCCAGCCTCAACAGTAGGCATGGACAGGGTTGTGTCTCCAGAGCCACAAGTCTACATACACCATAGTCATCCCTTTCCAAGCACCTGGTCCACAGATTCTCCCAAATACAAACATGTTCTGGTCTTCTATTGTGTACACAGACCTTGGCCACATGAGGACCCTCAGTCTAGAGGAGCACTCCCCCCTACCCCTCCTTAAGTATCCATGTTTGAAAGGCCCTGGCTTCTCATTCCCACACACACACACTAATTCACAGCCCCTACACTGTGTCAAGTCCCCGTTAGACCCAGTGGAAAGGTCCAGACAACCACATAGAGGCCAGATCCCAACGCCTGGTGTCAGGCAAAAGGCCAGATCTGACGTCCTTGTAACTTGAAGGTCCCCATTTTGCAATGAACGTTTGTTTCTGGTCCTGTGGCAGGGCCTAGTGTAAAAAAAAAAAGAAACAAACAAACGAACTTTGAGCACTCGGCTGAAGTTCCTCCACTGTAGAATGACTACTTGGAAGCGTTCTTAAACTACCAGTGCCTGGGCCACACCATAAACCAATCAAATCAGACTCTCTGGGGCTGAGGCACAGACATTGGTAGCTTTTAAATGCCCTCTAGGTGATTCTAACCAGTATCCAGTGTTGGAAACCAACAGCTTAGACAGTGAAGATTAGAATCCTGGAAATCAGCAAGAAAGACATTCCTTCGGCTTCTCTTTTTTAAAAGAATATCCAGTTCCAGGCACAGATAAATATTTTTGGATTTTGGCATGGACCCATGGTCAGGGAAGGGAAGGCCCCAAATCCCTTGACTAGGAAAGTGATGGGTGAGTAGACCACTGTCCAATAAAAAGAGAAAGGAGGACCCTAAGTAAAAATGTCCAGCCAGCCCTCCTGGTCTATTTTCTCTCCAGACCTCAGACAGATCTTGGCTGCAGTGAAAGCACGCACCACATAATTTTACTATCATAAGCCTGACATGAGCTACTAACTGCCACCGACAGGGAGAGAACTGTGCATCATGTGATAAAAATATACAACCACACATGCAAAGATGCACACTTCCAGGTGCACTTGAATGAACAATTCACAGAATCCAGGGCAGAGATATGTGACCTCCCTTAAACATCCTGTCCTCCCCATTTGGTCTTTTGTCCTTAATCTCTTCTGAAGTAAGAGAGTAAGGACGCTGTTATAAATTTCATGAAATAGGAAGGTGTATACATCTCCTGTCACTTGCTGTTGAAGCAATAAGATACTGTGCTCAACTTCCTTAGAGTTATTATCTTGGGGTTGCCATAAGGAGATTTCATCAGTCCCTCCCTTGGGGGGACCATCCAATAACATGCAAAAGGAAACATCAGTTTAACCATATTCCAGGGGCAGGAGGAGCCTGATGAGAGCTCTCTCTAAAGCATTCACATGACTACCAGGGTCTGGCACTGCTGGTGCAGGAAAAGCTGCTGCTAGACAATCACTGAATAAAAAAGAAGGGAGCTCTAGCACTCAGGGAGTACCTAAGAAAGAATTAACTCAATTATCACTCAATTATCATATAGCCAATATCCTTCAAGCCTCTCTGTGGGGTCTCACTGAGAGGGCTGGCACATAATCAAATGCTAATCCACGGTAAAATAATTTATAAAAGGGTGAGATAAATTGGGTCAGAAATGGCTGGGAAAGGTTTCATGAAAGAGATGAGATTCAGGTTAGGCCTCTGAATGGTTAAGCCTTAGGGAAACAAAGACACGGAGAAACAATCAAAGGGAACCAGGTGGTGGTTCCAGTCAAGATGGTTGAATAGGCGGTCCCCATCATGACTGTCTCCCACAAATCAACGAATTTACAACTATAAAAATGTAACATCAGCCAAGCTGAGCCCACTGGAGCTCAGGGGAAGAGGAAGAGAGACCCACGGAGTTCATGAAGGCAGAAGAAACCACGATGAGAGAAAGAAAGAACTGCTCTGAGGGTTTCAGGCCACAACTGCTTTGAGGCTGGAGCTGATGAATGCAGGAGCAGGAGCCAGCAGAAGCTGCAGCCGTGCCCTTCAGATGGAGTTACTAGGAGGCAGCAGGGGAGAAGAGGGCCTTGGTGGCCCCCAGGACTGCAAGACCACTAATAGGGTTCCCATGGACTCACGAAGGAGCGAGGAGCCAGAACAACTGAAAAAAGGGAGCCATTCAGAGGCCAGTGAGTCATCGCAAGGGACCAGCACAAGGCCCGTCCCATAGGAAGTGTTTGGAGCATGGGCAGTGGGGGAAGCAGGCCCACCAGGAGAACACTGGGACACAGCAAGGACAGCCAACCCACCACCTAATCAGCACAGGACCACTCAGAGGAGACTGGTCGGGAATGCAGAATGGCATGGGATGAAGTTTGATGACAAAACTCAGGCCCAGATTAGAGTTTCTACACAACGCAGGTGCACCCAGTCTCTGGAGAGCTGGAAGTACCTATAAGGTCAGCCATTAAACTCTGAGCTGCACAACCAGCCTTCCTTAGGAAACAGCAGCAAAGCAGCAATTTACCTCAACCACACAGCTCAAGTACTGGTTCCCAAGGGAAGTTCCCCTGTTTTGAAAGTAAGCAAAGGACAACAAATTAGTTCCAGCCCAGGCACACACCAGTGACTTGGGGCCTGCCTGGGAACCTGAGGCTTGGAGCCAGGGACCGGACCCTACTCCTACATCCAGGCACACTGTGCCAGTGCCTCGGGGCCCCCCTGGGGGACCAGACCCCCCTCCCACAACCAGGCACACCATGCCAGCACCTCAGGGCCCACCCGGTGACCCAAGGCATAGAGCTGGGGACCAGACACCCCACAACCAGGCACACGTCCACAGCCAAGGAGCACGCCAAAAACATCACTTCTGTGTGGGTAGCCCACCACAGCCACCACAATAACCATGGCTGCCACGAAAGCCTCTAGATGCCACAGCCACCATGCAGATGGTCCACCAACCACTGGAGTGCATTGACACAAGGAGAGTCACCAGCAGAGATAAAGAAAAGAAGAGGATGTCTCTACACAAAGCCCATTCCAGAGTGACAGAAGAAGCATCTGCTCTATGATAATATTGGGGGACTTGACCACACCTCTCAGCATTGGACAGATCATTTAGGCAACAAATCAACAGAGTAACCATTATTCTTTCAGAAGGAGAGAAGAAATCTAGGGTAATTAGAGGGGGGAGGGGAAGTAAGGGGAAGGGGGAGAGATTGGACAAGGGGCATAAAGAATTGAGTCAATTAAAAAAAATTTTAAAATAAAACAAAACAAAAGCATTGGATCTTGGCTTAATAAGCAAAAAAAGAAGGAACCAGGTGTCAGGCACCATTGTATATGGTAGTTTTAAAGGGAATCTTAGGAATGAGGGTGGGTTTGCATATGTTATCTTATTTATTCTTCTCAATCACCATATGATGTTATCTCAGAGAATGAAAATGATCCTCAGAAAGGTGATGTAACTTGCCAAGGTTGGTGGCCAATCTGGTATTGGAAACTAGTTACATCTAACCTCAGAGCCCATGCCGTTACCACTACCCCTGTAAGAGGACTGCATGCAGCACGTTTAGGGAACAGGAAGGAGCAGGGACGGCTACGACAGAAAGATGCAGTTAAGAAATAGGGAAGCTAAGATCCCGTACCAGCCAGCCACCAAAAGAAAAAAAAGAAAGAAAGAAAGAAACAGGGAAGTTAGGTAAGCTTGCTAAAGTGGGACCATATGTTGTCGAGCCTTGAAAACTAGGCAGGGACATTTGAACTTGATTTCGTGATTACAGAAGAGCCATGGAATGTTTTGGGTAAGAGAGTGACCAAAGTGACACCTTGAGCAAAGACCAAAGGGAGTGGTGCAAATGGAAGTTCTGGGTTCTAAGCTAAAGTAATGTCACTCACAACACTAAAGGGGCCACATGATATAGTGGAGAAGGACGTGGACTGGGAGGCTGAAGCTGTGGGTTTAAATGCAAAAGGTCATGTGCTAAAGTCCTGGCTGTATGAGGCAAGTTATATTCTCTCTCTGGACTTCAGTCCCTCTTCATCCATACATCAGATGCAGTGACAGTTAATCCCTAAATGACCTCTACAGCCTTGCTACTCAAAGTGTGGCCCACCAACCAGCAGCAATGATATCTTCCAAAAGTGCATTATAAAGGCGGGATCTCAGGCCCCACCCAAAGAGTCAGAATCTGTGTTTAAACAAGATCCTCAGGCAATCCCTAAGCACATTAAAGTTTGAGAAACACTTCTCTAAAGCGTCTTCCATTTCCAAAATGCAATTATTTCACACTCATCTCAACCCTGTCACTTCACAGAGGAGAGGGAAAAAAAGTTGACCTGTTTGCCTCATTTCTGCCCTTAGCTGTGGGTTTAAATGCAAAAGGTCATGTGCTAAAGTCCTGGCTGTATGAGGCAAGTTATGTTCTCTCTCTGGACTTCAGTCCCTCTTCATCCATACATCAGATGCAGTGACAGTTAATCCCTAAATGACCTCTACAGCCTTGCTACTCAAAGTGTGGTTCACCAACCAGCAGCAATGGCAAAAGCATATTAGAAATGCAGGATCTCAGGCCCCACCCAAAGAGTCAGAATCTGTATTTAAACAAGATCCTCAGGCGATCCCTAAGCACATTAAAGTTTGAGAAGCTCTTCTCTAAAGCGTCTTCCATTTCCAAAATGCAATTATTTCACACTCATCTCAACCCTGTCNCTTCTCTAAAGCGTCTTCCATTTCCAAAATGCAATTATTTCACACTCATCTCAACCCTGTCACTTCACAGAGGAGAGGGAAAAAAAGTTGACCTGTTTGCCTCATTTCTGCCCTTGTCCTGATCCTAACAGCCACCTTCGGACTTGCCCACATCCTGGTAGAGTTTTTAGGAAACACCAGTGAGGCCGTGCTGCCACCTTGTGACCGTGATCAGTAACTGCACAAAACTCTTACCATTCTCGCTAGTAAAGGAGAGGAGGGGGACGGCAGGGGGCGAAGTTCAAGTCACAAATTAGATAAGAGAATCACAACTGCCCACAGTGAGTGAAAGTAACAGTCACAGAGGGTTCAGCCTGCATCATAGAGCAATATCATATCTCAAAGGACAATTTCTATAATACCTAATACATGGTATTAGTGGAAAACCTGGGTTCCAAGCCAAGCTCTGCCCTCGTAACCTTAAAAATCACTGTGACAGGTGTTTTCATACATCCAGCCCCTGCCTAAACTCTGCCAATAAACTTGTAATTTTCCAAGGAAACTTACTTTACTTTGTCAGTTCTTTCATCCTGAGCCAAAATGTGTGATGCGCACTCACCAATCCTCGGCCTACACTCTGCAGGCACCAGAATGAATCTAATACCTTTCATAAAACCGACCGTCACATATGTGTAGACAGCCACCATGCACCCCATCTTCCCTCAGCCATTTCCACATGACGTAATCTGCAGCCCCTACACTCTCCTGTCACTTTCTCGTAGGCAAGTGAAGTGCGGCAACCACAGCAGAAACAGAGTTCTAAGAGTGTCCAAACCAGAGCAGCAGGGCCACAGGACCATCTGTGTCCCCGTTCCAGCATGACAACCCTATTTAGAAAGACAAACACTACATCAGCTGATTTGGGGATACTGATTTTTCGTACCTGTGCTGCTGCTCAGTCATCCCATACCTGTGTAGGTGTATACTTTTTATTCAGTTTTATTTTTTAAGAAATACTGATCGGAGCCTGCTATGTACTATGCACAGGACAGACAAAGATGACTCAGACCTGGTCCCTGCCCTCACAGAGCTACAGGCTATGGAGAGAAGAAAGCCAGAGCATTACAGTTCTGTGAGAAACACCACACTAGACATAAATACAGATTATTTTAAACCATCTCATCAATCACCTGTGAAGAATCTTCCACTCTTGGTTTTCTGGCCTCAGTTTTCCTCATTTCAAGCTCAAAGTGAAAAAAGAGAATGCAAATGTCCCAGATGGCCCTTTTCTCAGTCACAGTTGAATCGGGTATTTCCTTCTGGCTAACCCAGGGTGACTATGAGCTCCCACTTCATTCTGAATATCCTTTCTCTCCTATTAGAGGTCACCACCTTTGCACATGCAGCAGCCAGATAGCTGCACACTGACAAAATCTAGCAAGTCAGGACACTTGTGTTTTGCTTCTGTGGCTTTGAGGATAACTGACTGTAAGATGTAGAACTAATCGTATAACTTCCCTGCACTTTAATTTCCACTTCTGTAAAATAGGGCAGGTGGATCAGATCGCCACAGGTCTGTGCATATACTGAGAGCGCCTTGGAGACAGTATCACACCTTATTCTTCTAGGTACCCACCATCTAGCAAATACCAGGCACACACAGTAGGCACTCAAGTGTTCACTGAATGCACATATGAATAAATGACTATTATTAGAGCAACATGAATCATGGAATTAATCAACAAACATTTTCAAATGTCTACCAAGCACACTGTAGACTGGAGAAACTAAATAACCATGGCAAAATGGTGTTTTCTCCCTATGTTCCCCTAACCTCCTTCCTGGGGGAGGGCCTTCGTAAGATGGCACCTCTGTTGACACAAATAATGTTCTCTAAATAACCATGGCAAAATGGTGTTTTCTCCCTATGTTCCCCTTACCTCCTTCCTGGGGGAGGGCCTTCGTAAGATGGCACCTCTGTTGACACAAATAATGTTCTCAAGATGGGCTATGAGAAGTTGTCAATATTAACAAGAGAAAGTCCATTTATCTTTGGGGTGTTTTATCAACAGACGTGAGGGACCCTCTGATGACGCACAGGATGCGACATCCACCCGAAGTCCATGGAGGCGAAAACCAGATGGAGAGAACTGACAGGGAGCCACGACCTGGGAGAACGGAGGGGTAAACAGACTGAGGGGGCCCGGAGGAAGGTCTGAGGTGGAGCTCCCTGATCTTGCAGTGGCCTTGGTGTGGGCTGATGGACTAGATGGGAAAAGCAAAGCATCCCCACCAGCTTCATGTGTACACATGATCATTTGTCAGTAAGATTTTCTTTCTGCTAACGGGCCACACTTTGCATACTTTCTAACATATCAGTCCTCGTTAAGGGATTGCAAAACTATCACTCAATCCAACACACATTTATAGAGAAGTCCCAAAGTGCCAGGCCCTACATAAGTTCAGGGAATACAAAAATGAACAATAAACAGACCCTGCCCTCAACGATCCTCATCCAATTAGCCCCAGAGAGAACCTCATGTGCCTTCTCTGCACTGCCCCTCCTCTCTGCCTCCACTAACCCAAATTCTACCCCTCCCTGCAAGACCCAGCTCAAGACCCACCTAATCCAGTGTCCCTCTCAGTCCTCAGTGAACTCCTGCCACTTCTGAAAGTTGGCTCCACTTATATCTCTAGTTTTTATGAAGTGAATGTCATCTCCCTGGTTAGACAGAGACCATCTTTAGAATTTTCCAGAAATAGGCCACATCAGTGGTTTGTATCAGACCAAGCCCAAGCCTTCAACTCGAGGACAGTCTCCACTGCCTAGCATAACTCTCTAACATGTCAACAGGCCAAGATAATTTGAAAACTGAGAGGGTAAGAATGATTGAACAAAAATCAAAAGGGGTTTGACTTAAACGACCTTTTCTCACTCCTGCCTGGAGGTTTCCAGGGAGGATTTCCTTGTTAATCTTCCCCCACCCCCGACAAATATCACCCAGCATTCAAGCCCAGCTTCTCCTCTTTCGTTGAGCACATTTCCTAGAGTCTCTAGAACAGACATCAATTTTAGTAACTGCTGATGTTCCATAACCCTTAATGTTTACTGTAAGTATCATTACCTTGCCATGGGCCATTTCCAAACAAGGTCTGAGCCAGGAGTCCCAGCAACCTTGGCGAACACATTTTAATGGCTCCTTCCTTCCAGTGGTTCCTGTTTCTCAAACCTTCTTGCACCTGAAGCCCTAGGGATCTTCCACCAATTCAGTTCCCTCTCCTTTATACTGGGGCAACTAAGCCAGGGCCCCCTTCCCAACAGACAACGAGGAGGCCTGGTTCTACTCACTGCTCCAGGGACAGTGTTTGGGTGAGGGAGAGCTGCTTCTCCTTGACCCAGCTGTGCTTCCTTCCACCTTACCTAGTGAGGGAATTGGAGGGAACTGAAAACAGCATGAGGACAGGGCAACTTCCCATGCAACAACAATGCTATTGTGGACATTCCCCCAATGATGGGGGAGGGCAGAACAAAGAGGAAGCACACCCTGTCGTCCTCTCTTCTGCCAACCCTTAGTATCCACTTTCCTGGAAGATATTCAGCTAGAAAGAGTCATCAAAATGTATAAGGAAATCCAAGCAAGAAAAAAGACTTGAGCAAGAAATCATAAGGCACTGAGGGGTGGAGAGGCGGGGAGACGAGTACGGCTGCCAAGTTATCTGTCACCTTCTTGTGTGCTTAAGAACGCTGCATTTCTTTTGTTTGACCAGTTTCACCTCCTAGATTCCCGTAAAACACGTGGTCCAATCTGTTACCTAACAAGGCCAGCGTCACCTTACCTGTTCTTGCCCTCTGATGGGAACACTGGCCTGGGATTAAAGCGCAGATTGCAGGCTGAGTACCCCGCCCTCAGCCATCCCCAGAAATCGGGAGCCTCTAACTGGGAACCTTCCATACACTTTTCGAGCAACTTCCAGCAGCACCGACAGCCACAATGAAAGTTCTAATCTCTTCCCTCCTTCTGTTGCTGCCACTAATGCTGACGTCCATGGTCTCTAGCAGCCCACGACCAGGTAAATAAGATAAATTCTCAATGAAGCAGGGAAAGCGGGGAGAAAACGCGGTAAGACAAGCCACACAAATGCATTAAACTGTAGCCCCTTTTAGCTACGGGGATTTGGGGCAAGTTAACTTTTCTCGGTGACTGTTTCCTCATTTACAAAAAGGAGAAACTGTACTTACACCCAAAGGGTGTTGTGAGAGTTAAACGAGATATATTAGACATGAAAGTATCTGCAACTATAGCTGGCAACACACACTAGCTCAACAAAGGTTTTCTCCCATGCCTTTGTCCCCGGAAGAGTAATGAATTTCCTCAGGGCCAAGCTTGGTGGCTGTGGCAGGAGGGTATTGAAGGCAACTGCACGTTCATAGAAGATAAGGAAGTCCTTGTTTATATTCTTTATAGTGCACTGGACATGCCACCAACAATTTTTAATGTTACTAATGGTAATGTTATAAACTAGAAAAATCCTATCACCTATCATGTTTGAAGCTTAAGTTATACCAAGCCCTGTTGTTACCTTTTGGGAAGCAGACCTTTGGTTAGGGGTTCTGAATCTGCTCCAGTTTTCACTACAGCTAAAGTGTCCCAGCCCTTCGCAGAGTTCATCCCCATGCATATTTCTACTGAGAACACCATCTCTCCAAGGGCTACTATGAGGTCAAACAGCTTTGTCACACATTCAGCATCAACTTGGCCCTTAAGGTTCACCCTACTCCACCCCAATTTCAAATTTTCCTGTTTCGTAAAGACAGCTCTCTAGAAGCTCTGGACCCCCACAGCCCTAGGGCTGGAGCACCACTCCGGAAGGGAAGGCTTTTCCATCACTGTGACAGACACCAAGGCTAGAGTGCTCGGCCGGATTCAAAGCTCTAGATCCAACCTGCCTTTCCAGTCCACCCCCCTCTACTCACTAACAAATACTCTATGCCCCACCCAAACTACACTGTTTGCTGTTCCCTGAACATTGTTTTCCCACCAGCTCAACTTTGCTCAAACACCCAGCTCAAAACCACCTCCTCCTCACGGCCTCCCTTGATTCCTCCCACAACCAGACATGGGCTCACCCCCTGTGAGCATGCTTAGCCTGACCTGACTCTCTTTTTGCCCCTGTCATATTCTGTTTTATGTTGAAGGTGTTCATGTGCCTCTCCTACCTCCACCCCCTTCCCTTCTAGACAGTCACCTCCTCAGTGCCACAAACTGGTGTATTGTTTCCATACCCCTCACACTACCCAGCATAGTACTCAGAAAATATTAGCTAAGAGAAAGAATAAATCCTCATGTGTCTAAGGTCAAAGTGTTGCCCTTTTAAGACTCTACACCAGGGTTTGGCAGCTGGTATAATAATTGAAATTTGGGGCAGAATAATTCTTTGTGCTGGGGGCTGTTCTGTGCATTGTACGGCGTGTAGCAGCGTCTGTGTGGCCCCTATCCACTAGATGCCAATAGCAGCCTTCCCCAATGTCTCCAGGGGGTTGGGGGGCATGCAGGGAAGGGACCACCCCCAGTTGAGCACCACTGCTCTATACTAATAGTTCTCACACCTGGCTCCACAATTAGACTCACATAAACATTCAGACTCAGCCTTGAGGTCGGGGGACCCAGATTCAAATCCCAGCTCTGCCACTCACTTTGCAACCCTGGATAAGTCGCTTAAGTTTTTTGAGCTTCAGTTTTATCATCTTAAAATGAATGAAATGCCAATTATCACACAGACTTGTTGTGAATATTAAATGCTCTGTAATGTGCACCTAGAAAAGGTTCAATAAATGAACTGAATGATATTTCTATAGCAGTTCCTGAAGCACAGGGGCGATGAATTAAGGGAAGCTCACTGCACTTCCAAGTGGCACTGTCACAAACTACATGGGATGGGTGATGACCTGGTGCAAGTCTTGTTTCCCAGCCAAAAGCAGTTGTGCAATGCCAGCCTCAGTCAGAGCTGATTAGTGGCTAGAGGAATGACACCCCCCACTTCACCCCCCAAAAATTTCTCAAAATAAAATCTGATCTTACTTTATCTCTTAAAATAACCACATATATGCTCAATATGCTTTTCATTGGGGAGAGGGGGGTATAAAACAGGTGAGAATATATAAGATTAGAAAATAAATTACTTACCATAGATTACTC
This sequence comes from Galeopterus variegatus, assembly GCF_000696425.1. NCBI lineage: Eukaryota > Metazoa > Chordata > Mammalia > Dermoptera > Cynocephalidae > Galeopterus > Galeopterus variegatus. Next base: position 605,198 of record NW_007726417.1, on the reverse strand, counting down.
ATTACTTGATTACTTATTAATTATAAAATTACTTATAATAATAGCTGACATGTGTTTAAAACTCCTGTGTCACAGGGACTGTTCTAAGCACTTCACACATATTATCTCATTTTGTCCTCAGAGAAATCTAATTTTTTTTTACCTAATTTTTTTTATTTTTAACTTTTCATTTTTCAGACTGTCAAACATGTAAAAATAGTCAGAGTTCTCGTATATCCTCCATTCAGTTTTTTTCAAGTAACATCTTATGTAAACATAATACAATTATCAAAACCAGGAAATTAACACTGATACAATAACATTAATTAATCTACAAATATGCAAATTTTGCCAATCATCCCATTAATGTCCTTTTTCTGGTCCAGCGTCCAATCCAGGATCCCACACTGAATAAAACTGCCACATCTCCTTGGTCTACTCCAATCTAGAGTACTTTCTCAGTCTTGTCTTTCTTTTTTTTTTTTTTTTTTTT
>NW_007726417.1:601422-603929 GCF_000696425.1 Galeopterus variegatus | reverse complement strand
CCAGTGAGCGGGAACCGGTCTGTATGTGGGATCCGAACCCTCGGGCGGGAGCGCCGCCACGCTTCCCAAGCGGCGCACCATCCAGTGCACCACCGGGCCGGCCCCTCAGTCTTGTCTTTCTGACCTTGACACTTTTGAAGTGCATTGGTCAGTCATTGGGGGGAGGGGGAACTGGAATATATATATATATATATATGTATGTTTTTGTTTTGTTTTTGGCAGCTGGCCAATATGGGGATCCGAGCCCTTGACTTTGGTGTTAACGGCGCCATGCTCTGACAAAGTGAGCTAACTGGCCAGACTTGGTCAGTTATTCTGTAGAATGTCCCTCAGTTTGGGTTTGTCTGATGTTTCCTTATGATGAAGTTCAGGTTATACATTTTTGGCAAGAATGCCACAGAAGTTGTGTCCTTCTCAGTACATCACACAAGAGACCCAGGATATCTATATCTGTCATTACTGATGATGTTAATTTTAAGCACTTGGTTAGGATGGTGTTTGCCAAGTTTCTCTACTGTAAAGTAATTATTTTTCCTGTTGTAATTAATAAGTATCTTCTGGAGAGATACTTTGAGACTCGCACATAGCCTGTTTCTTCTCACCATACTTTTACCCATTCATTTTTAGAATCCATTGATTCTTGCCTACAACAATCATTACTGTGATGTTAGTCAAATAGTGATTTTTCTATTTCCATGATTTCTTCTACATTTATTAACTAGAATTCTACTATAAAAAAGTTATTCCTTCCCCCCATTGATTAATTTATTCAATTACTTATTTATTTCAGTATGGAATCATGGATATTTGTGGGTTATAATCCCTTACTATCATTATTTATTATGCTGTTCATATTGCCCCCAAATTGGCTACTGGGAGCTCCTTCAAGTTGGCTTCTGTGACCTTTTGACATATCCCCATCACTTTTTGAGCCGTTCCTTCCTTTCTGACACCACAAGATGTTCCAGGCTCATCTTTTAATTTCCAGCCCCAGAATTCCTGGAATCAGCCATTTCTCCAGGGAGCCCTGGTTCCTTTTATGGAACAATGGTATTTACAAACCACAGGCACTAGATATGCCCATTGGTAGTAGGTGCTGGTGACCCTAGGCCGTCTAGTGGACAGAGCTGGGAAATAACATACAGGCACACTAATGTACTATTATTAGCCACATTTTATGAATTAGGTAAATGACACACAGAAAAGTTAAGCAACTTGTCCAAAATCACAAGCACTTATGTAGTGGAACTGGGAAATCAAAACAATGATAAATTTACCACAAGTCCTAACAAGTGGAAGTAACTTCTTTATACATACATGTCAGCAGACAGCCACAAGCCTAGTAGTTCAGCATAGACACTCTCTTTGGAAAATAACTAGAAGTTCATAGTAATAACCACAATAATAAACATCATGTACCTAATGCCTACCCGAGCACTGGCACCCACAGTAGCTCATTTATCCCTAAAAATCCTGCAAGGTGAATATTACTATCCTCATTTTACAAATCAGCAAATCAAGGATCAAAGAAGTTAAGTGACTTGTCCAAGACTACATGGTCAAATGACACAGCCAGGTGTTGACTCCAGGTCTATCTGGATATAAAGTCCTAGTTTATTCCACTGTATCAGTGTTTTCCAAAACTGATTTTAGGTGGAACATAAATTAGCTTATTTTTTTTACTTTAATAGTTATGTTAATTTGAGTGCATGTTAGAAAAAAATATAAGTGTACATCAAACCTATAATTTCACAGGTAATATTGCATAGGACAAGGATGTTTTATAAAATAAATTTATTTAGAGAAAAACTATAAAGTAAATAATAGTAGAAGTGGTACGAGCTACAGAAAAAATCATAAAGATGGCCCACAAATGTCTGAGGTTTGGGAGAGACATTATACTCCAATGCCATGCAGCTTCATTTTCAGTTATGCCCATGAAATTAGGGTCACATAGGGCCGCAGAAAGAACAACAGACTAAGAACCTTAAATCTGGATTTTTAGCCCTAGATGTGTCACCATTACCTTTGTGAACTTGGGTATTTCATTTGCTATCTCTGGGCCTCAATTTCCTCATCTGAAAAAAAAAATGAGACAGTAATCTAATTAATTAGTACAACCCTTTTGAAAGCAATTTGATAATGATATCAACAAAAGGACTGGCTGGTTAGCTCAGTTGGTTAGAGTGTGGTGCTGGTAATACCAAGATCAAGCGATGGGATCCCTGTACCTTCCAGCTGTCAGAAAAAAGAAAACTGTGCTTAACTTTTGACCCAGAAATTCCATTGTGGGAGCTCTCTCCCAATAAAATATCAAATTTGGAAAACAATTACAAAAACAAAGAAAAGTACCAATATCTAAAAATAAAACAATCTAAATATTCAGTAATAGGAGAACAGTTAAATAATTTGGAACACATATACTTACTGGTAGTATTATGCAGTCATTAAAAATGTCTGTTAAGAAGATGACATTGAGGGCCGGCCTGGTGGCGCACTGGAGAGTG
>NW_007726417.1:598659-600742 GCF_000696425.1 Galeopterus variegatus | reverse complement strand
CAACACCGAGGGTTGCGATCCCGTTACCGGTCAGTAAAAAAGACAAAAAGGAAAAAAAAAAAAAAGAAGATGACATCAAAACATGCTTATAAAGTGGAGGGAAACAATAGAAATCAGTTCATGTACTATGGTTATCACTACATAAAGAAAACCATATGTAGGTAACAAATATGCCAAAATACCAACAGTTGGTATGACTAATAATTTCTTTGTACTTTCAAAATTGTTTCCAATGTAGTTATATTACATTTAGAATGAAAATAACTTCCCAAGGGATTCAACTAAATAATCTCCAAGATTCTTTCTCACTCTAATATTCTGTGGCTTTTCTCTGGAACTAGGAGTAGAGGTCAGGCAAGAGTAAAATGTTTTTTTAAAAAGTTTAGATGGCAGGGGCTATGCCTATTTAAATTACTTTAACAGCACTCAAACAGCACATAAGAACATCTGAGAACTAGCACTTGGGGAAATGATGCAACACCCCCCATCTGGCAGAAAGGGCACAAGTCTGGGAAATAGGAGATCTGAGTTGAACCAGATGATCTCCAAGGACCCTCTCCAAACGACTTTTCCCTCTACTTATTGAACAAGAATTTACCAAATGTTTACTATGTGCCAAAAACCATGTAGCTGAATGGCTACTGAATCACTGGTTCAGAGTCTAGTGAGGGAGAAAGATTTTGTTTTAGTTTGCTAGGGCTGCCATAACAAAATACCATAGTCTGGGAGGCTGAAACAATAGAAATTTATTTTCTCATAGTTCTAGAGGCTGAAAATACAGGATCAAGGTGTCAGCAGGGCTGTTTTCTTCTGAGGCCCCCCTCCTTGACTTGCAAATGGCTGCTGTTTTAATTCAGGTTGCTAGAGCAAAGTACCATAGATTGGGTGGCTTACAAACAATATAAATTTATTTCTCATGGTTCTGGAGGCTAGATACTCCAGATCAGAGTGCCAGCATAGTAGGGTTCTGCTGAGGATCCTCTTCCAGGTTGCAGATAGCCGACCTCTCCTTGTATCGTCACAGAGCAGAAAGAGAGAAAGAATTCTCTAGGGTCCTTTTTATAAGGGGACTAATACCATTCATGAGGGCTCCATTCTCATGACCCAATTACCTCCCAAAGTCCCTACCTCCTAATACTATCACACTGGGGATTAGGATTTCAATATATGAACTTTGGGGGAGACACAAACATTCTGTCCATAACAACTGCCTTTGCGCTGTGTCCTCACATGATTTTTTCTCTGTGCACACACGTCCCTGAGGTCTTTTTGTGTGTCCAAATCTCCTCTGTTTATAAGGACACCAGCCAAATTAAATTAGGGCCCACCATAAAGGCCTCATTTTAACCTAATTGCCTCTTTAAAGGCCCTATCTCCAAATACAGTTACTCTGAGGTACTGGGGGTTAGGGCTTCAGCATGTGAATTTGGGGGGACACAGTTCAGTCCATAACAGATTTCAAACAACAAATTATAACTGTGCAATAACAGAGCTGCATGTAAGTACAATAGAAACCATGTGAAGGCATAATTAATTCTGATAGGAAACATGAGAAACTACTGTACAGAGGAGGTATCATCTGAGCTCAGTTCTAGCTTGATAATCTCAAGTCTATAAACCATCCTCCTTGATTATCATAAAAATACCTTAGATATCACAAAATAGAGATAAGACAGAATCAGATGATAAAACAGTCTTGGATAGAGGCCAAAAGAGGAATGTATTTGTTCCAGAAGAACACAGGTAAATACCATCCTCTTATAGTTGAACTAGGATTGTAAATCAAATACAGCAACTTGGAAGTCAGGTGAAAATCCTGGTTTGTAGAATAATCTTCCCCTTGCCCTCACTCCTTAAGTCATAAGGATTTTAATGTGTGGGATGGGGGAGGGTGGGGAGCGTGCAAGGTCTTGATAAAGCCCCACCTCTGTCCTCTCTTCCATCCAGAAGGCATTCTTTCCCCACCTAACTTCAGTTAAGCTTACCTCTAGGGCAGATTTTAAGCCTCAATTCCTTATCCATTTGAAATACTCCTCTCTTGAAGTAACCTAGATCCCTGAAGTCAAAAAAAGAAAAAAAAAAA
>NW_007726417.1:595645-597979 GCF_000696425.1 Galeopterus variegatus | reverse complement strand
AAAAAAAAAAAGGAAAAATGGAACTGTGCTGACGTAGGTAGCACAATGCTGTTGGCTCCTTCCCTTTCCAATGTCTGGAAGTGACCTCTTTCCTTCCGACAGGGGTCGCCAGAGGCCATAGGGACCAACGCCAGGCTTCTGGGAGGTGGCTCCAGGAAGGCGGCCAAGGATGTGGGTGCAAAGGTCAGTAACTCAGCATCAACAACAGCAATGGCACCACCATGACCCCAGCTCTCTCCCTTGGGCCAGTGAAGATATTATCTCAGCTGACCTCACCCATTCCCCTCTCCTCCAGCCCATCGCACGCAGCACCAATGCCTGCTTTCTTCCTGAGTCTCAGGCAACAACTGGGCGCCTCCAGGATGAGAGCCAGCCAAATCTCAAGATACTCCTCCCCCTTACCCTTTTCCCAAAGAGCCCAGGGCTGCCTTCCAAAAGGCTTTTCCTGGACTTCCAAAAGCTTCCTGGATTCTACTCTCAGCCTTATTTTACTCACAGGACAGACTAAAAGCAGAGAGGCAAAATGGCTTGCCCAAGGTAAAGCGCCACTAAAAGGCTGACACCTAGGTCTTACTCCTTATTCTTTGGACTACCCAATGATATCTTCATGCCCCCTCCAGACCTGCACCAAATCCTTGTCCACACAGGTCAGGAAAAACAACTCAGACATTCTGGTATTCAAATAGCTGCATGTTCCACTGTTCTGTGTTGACCCCTTTTCCCACCCCAGTGCAGTATGAAAGAGGAACTGGAAGGTACAGAAGATACCAAGTAAAGCCCTTCCCTACTCCCCACTCTCAAATATATTAACCCTCCCATCTAAGCAGCAACACTGTTATTTCAGATTGGTTCCTGAGAGCCCCTAAAAGAAAACTCATGACAGTGCCCGGGCTGCCAAAAAAGCAGTGTCCCTGTGATCCCTTCAAAGGCAATGCAAAGAAAACCAGTAAGTTTCAAGAGAATGACCTTCCTTAAACCAGAGTCACTCTGGAATCGGTGGTTAAGAATAGACAAGAGAGATGAAATGGAGACCAGGATAAACACACATCTCAGCCCTTTCTATTCAATGTCAACTTGTGGGAAAATAGGAGAAGCAAGAAAAGCAGAATACGATTCTCCTGATAGCAGAAAGGTTTAATCAAATTCCTAGAACGTTAGTGCTTATCAGAGTGGAGGAAGATGGGGTTATTGGGAACCTGGTAATTGATCTCTGAAGATGACACCAGTCTCAATGTCAAACAGAATTTNAAAAAATAGACATAGAGACCCCTACTTCACATTCTTCATGAAAATAAATTTCAGGAGATCTAAAGATCTAAATTTGAAAGACAAATTTGTAAGGGAATATAGAAGATATTCATGATCATAGGATAAGGAAGGATTTCTTAAACAAGATACAAGATGTATAAACCATAAAGTAAAAGATTAAATAAATCTGACTTCATCAAAATTTAAAAATTTTGATCATCAGAGAATAAAATGAGAAACTACTAAGTAGGAGATGATATCAGCAACTCATAGAACCTACAAAGGATTAGTATTCAGAATATATAAAAAATTTCTGCAGATCAGTGAGAGGAAGGCAGGCAATACAACAAAGAGGCATAAGACTTGAATAGCCACTTCACGGATGAGGAAATTCAAATAGCTAATAAATATATGAAACGGTCCAAGGTTCAATCAGAACCCTGGTACCATTTTGCTATTATCGGCCAGCAGAAAAATAAAAATAAAAAATAAAATAAATAAAATGGAACTCAATCATATTATTATTGGGAAAATGCAAATTAAACCTTGGCACTCAACCTTACTATTATTGGGAAAATGTGAATTAAAACCAAAATAAGGGGCTGGCCCGGTGGCGCATTTGGTAGAGTGCGGCGCTTGGGAGTGCAGCGGCGCTCCCGCCGAGGGTTCGGATCCCATACAGNTATTGGGAACCTGGTAATTGATCTCTGAAGATGACACCAGTCTCAATGTCAAACAGAATTTAGCTCCTCCTTAATCTAGCAGTTTTTAAGTATCATATAAAAAGAGAATTGGCAAATGTTATACTGGTTGATGTTAAGAGATGTTAAGATATCAAGAATGGGATAAATCAGGATCCTTATACACTGTTGATGGAAGGATAATTTAATTTGGTAGTACCTATCAAACTTTTTGACCCAGTAATCTCACTTCAAGAAATCTCAACTATAGAATACTAGCATAGATATTCAAAGATATATGTACAAGAATATTAATTATAACTGTATTTGTATGGAGAAAAATAGTCACTAATGGCAAATAGGGCAAATCTGCAGTTGTCAAAAATAATGAGATAAATCATCATGT
>NW_007726417.1:588474-593819 GCF_000696425.1 Galeopterus variegatus | reverse complement strand
CGGTCACGAAAAAAGACAAAAAGGAAAAAAAATAAAATAAATAAATAAATAAGATATCACTATGCAATCTGATGGCTGGCAAAAATTTTAAAGTCTGACAAGTCTAAGTGTTGGCAGAGAGTAGTGCAGAAAAACTCTCATATGCTGCTAATGGGAGTGTAAATTGGTAAATCACTTTGAAAAAGTGTTAACAGTTATTTACTAAAGTTTAAGTTATGTGTACTCTGTGACCAAGCAATTCCACTCTTTGATATATACTCAGAAGGAATGCATGCTTACGTACAACAGGAGACACATACAAAAATGTTATAGCAGCCTTGCAAATAACTGCCCCAAACTGAAAACTGACCAAATGTCCATTAACCATAGAATGAATAAATAAATTGTGGTATAGGCTATTTGTGTTGCTATAACAAAATACCATATACGCAGTGGTTATAAACAACAGCAATTTATTTTTAACAGTTCTGGAGATTGGGACGTACAAGGTCAAGGTACCACCAGATTCTGTGTCTGATGAGGACCCACTTCCTCATAGACAGCAGACTTCCCACTCTAACCACACATGACAGAAGGGGCAACTGAGCTCCCTTGGCCTCTTTTATAAGGGCACTAATCCCATTCATGAGGGCTCTGCCCCCATGACCTAATCATCTTCCAAAGGCTCCACCTCTTAATACCATCATCTTGGGGGTTAGGATTTCAACATGAATTTTGAGGGACATAAACATTCAGACCACAGAATAAACACAAAGTTCAAAAATGGGAAAGGGGGGCTGGCCAGCTAGCTCAATTGGTTAAAGCATGATGTTGAAAACACCAAGGTCCAGAGTTCGATCCCTGTACTGGCCAGCTGCCAGGAAAAAAAAAAAAACAGACAAAATTAAACTAAATTCTTTAGGAATGTATAAGTAGGTGGTAAAACAAAGAAAAGGAAGTAAATGATTACTATAAAAGTCAAGATTATCTCCATGAGGGGGAAAGGGAAGGCAGTGATCAGAAAAGGTGGGGGGCTGCTAGCCATATTCTATTTCTAAGCCTGGGTACTAGTTTCATTAATAACTGCTTTATAACTACTGAACTGCATATATGCCTTTATAAACTTCTGCAGGTGTATAATATTTTGCAATAATAAAAGATTTGTTAAAGGTGCAAAGCGAGGCAATATGTGTAGTATAATCTCATTTTTTAAAAGTAAGCTATTATGTTTATATACCAAAAGGTATGGAAGAATATGTAGCAAACTATTAACAGTGGGTAGCTCTGGGGAATAGATTGTAGAGGCTGGAGTAGGAGGAATCTTTTTACTTTCTACTGGATTTATTTTTTTTGAGTCTAGTTTCATAATTTTTTAAGCTCTCATAAAAAATAAATTTTAAAAATGTTTTTAACGCTAGCTTCTTCCCTTTATTTGTACCCTAGGACACCGAAGGCACCACAGGAAGCCAAACAAGCACTCTAGAGCCTGCCAGCAATTTAAGCTCTCATAAAAAATAAATTTTAAAAATGTTTTTAACGCTAGCTTCTTCCCTTTATTTGCACCCTAGGACACCGAAGGCACCACAGGAAGCCAAACAAGCACTCTAGAGCCTGCCAGCAATTTCTGAAGCAATGTCAGCTAGCAAGCTTTGCTCTGCCTTTATAGGAGCTCTGAGAGCCCACTCTCCCAATCGAATATTCTCAGTCAAGAAGGCAGTGAGCACGTCCAGAGGATGCTCTTATTCTCCCACCTTATCCTCCCCACTCCCGGTCCCCACCTCCTAAAACATTCCAGTGCTATCAAAAGCATTTTCCCCAAAATCACATTGACTGTTGTTCCCTCTCGTGCCTTCTCTTGTCAGTCTTTTCTTGTGCCCTCCCTTTAACCAGACTTAAGCTTAATTATCTGAAAGAACCCAGGAAACCCCTGCTTCTTAGCTGGTCTCACCTGACCTTAAATACAATCAAGAAAGTAGCAAACAGAAGTCAATAAACATTTTTAAACGCAATAAGTCAAAATTGTTTCTTTCAAATGGGGTCTGCCAACTCACACCCAATCTAAACGGCCCACTTTACTCTGTTCACTCCAAACCCAACCAGATTCTACATATACTTTCCCCTACCACAACCCTCACTCTTTCCCCACTGTCCAACTTTTTAATCTTTCACTCACTCAACAAACCTGAGGTAAGAGCTAGGTGGAGCAAAGCAAGCAGGTAGAGCATGAATCAGATACAGTCTTATTAAAGATAATATAGGCTTTGAAAAAACCTGGCACAGTTTCCTAGCATGAAGGCGGGCTTCAGTATTTATGAATTACTATCATCATCATCATGACCATTGTATTTTGTGAGTTTCTAAACTAGTACTGAAGATATATGTGCAGAACCATGGCTCAGAGCTACACAGATGGTGTGGAGGATCTCAAATACCATTCAAAAGGGTTTCAAGCTATGAAAATGGGAGGACATTACATTTTCTTTTTTTTTAAGAGATGACCAGTAAGGGGTTCTTAACCCTTGACTTGGTGGTGTCAGCATCACGCTCTCCCAAGTGAGCCACTGACATTACAGCTGTCAAGGTCAGCCCTGACGTTACATTTTTTTTAGGATGGGAGTGAAATGATCAGAGTAACAATATAAGGAGATTAAATGGCAACCATTTGTAGGAATGAATAGAGGGGGGAAAATATTACAACTACAGAGACTGCCTCTCCCATAACCCTTTCCTCAAATATCAAAAGGGGAGAAAAGAGCATAGTGCTGATAACCTCAAGGTCCAGGGTTCAAAACTGTACCAGCCAGCCACCAAAAAAATAAGTGGTGGCGGGAAAGGAACACTCATTCAGAACCTGGTTTCTCTCAACCCATATGAAACAAAGAACTAAATCACGATGCTTGCCTTATGAGAAGAAACATTTTAACTGAGCGGTGAGTGGGGTGGGGCCCTATTTATGACACAAGAGGGCAAGCCCCTCCCGTCTGGGAAGAGAGTACTGGGCACACAGCCTCCTTGTACTCCTAATCCTTCCCCTCAAAGTAGGAGGCACAGAGTGGATCAGCAGGCACTGGAGACGGGGCAAGCAGTGATCAGCCCACTTGCCAGCAGCCCTAAAAAGGAAGACCAGAGATGCCAGGATGAAGGAGTAGAACTCAAAGGGAGGTGCCATCATGAGGAGTCAATGAGAGATCTGTAAAGAGGGAGGCCTGGGGAGTGGAGCCCAAAAGGATGAAGCCTGGGAGACCAACATCTCCCATGAGGGAAATAACAAGAGTGGAGACAGATTCTAAGTCAGAATGTAGGCTAAACTGGGAACCTGAGCCACACCAGAGACCTATAACCCAGCCAGAGCCTGGGCCAGAAAAAACACCCACAGCCCAGCCAGGTTCGAAGATTCAGCAGGGACCCAGTACCCAACAAGTGCCTGCTTCACAGCAAAGACCTCTCACCCAGGAGGACCCTCTTGCCCAATGTGAAGGTGAACCCCAGCAGGAACCTAGAACCCAGCAAAAATCTGCTTCACCACCGGAATTTCTTGCCCCACAGGAGCCTGTGCCACAGCAATCAGCTCCCATCCAAAAGGTGCCCTTCACTCAACAGGAAGCTAACTGCCAGCAGGGACCTGAGCCAGGAAAAGAATCTACAACTCAACAGGAACCAGAATTGAGAGAGGAACGTGTAGCCCAGCCAGGACCTAGGCCAGTAGAGCCACCTCTAACTCAACAAGATGAGTCAACATCTATGGCTCAGACTAAAACTGGACCCAAAAAGGGACCCCCTGCCCAGATTGAATCTACATCCCAGGAGAGACCTGAACAGTCAGACCATACAGCCGAGCAAACAACTCCAGTCCAGGGAGCTAAATCAAAGCAGGGATCTTTGAGTGAGTGGGGATTTCTAAGAAAACTGCAGGAACTATCCATTGAGCGATCAGCCCAAGAGTGGAAGACATTTTTTGAGTGGGTTACAGATCCCGACTCAGAATTAGATTTGGAGTCATCTTCAGAGACAGATCCTCCAGCAACGAGGGGTGAAACAGTGTCCCAGGGAGTAAAGCTAGACTTCAAAGGGAAACCTGGTTATGAAGTCATGTCAGGATATGGTGGGACATCACCACATGGGAAGAAAACCATTGCCCAGAATCACAGACACTACCCAGACACAGGTGAGTTTGAACCTGGAGGAAATGGGACATTCATTCATTCATTTCAGAAACACTAGGAACTTACAGTGTATGAGGTGAGCTCAGGTCATCCTTCAACAATCCTGTAAGATAAACATCAACATCCCCACTTTACAGATGATGTCACTGAGACATAAAGTAGAGGATCTTTTACAAAGCCGTGTGGTTAGGAAATGGAAAAGACAGGATTTGAAGCCAGGGTCTATCTCCCCTGCACCAGGCTGCCTCTCCACAGAGGATTTGGGGAAATTCAAATAGAGGTGGGAAAGAGCTCTGGGATAGGGACCAGGAAACCAGGAAAGTTGCCCTCCTCCCAGTGTTCATTCATCTGTCCATAAAAACTGACTGAGCACCAGCTCTGGGGCAAACGCTGTCATAAGCACCAGCAGTACAATGCTTAATGTAGCCTTTACTTTCCTGGAGTTCCATGCTGACTAGGCAGAACATCAGGGATATTAACGATCTATGAGTTTACCAGGTCTGTCCTCCCCTGCCAGGCTGCCTCTACAGAGGACTCTCAGTTAAGCCAAGCCCAAAGGCCTTGGGGTTCCCAGGAAGGAGAAGCTGGGGAGAGAGGCTGCGGGGACACCAAAGTCCCAGGCAAGGTCAGGGAACGATGGAAGGCAAGTTGGGAGAGCAGCATCAGAGGGTGATGTATCCAGGGCTCCCTCACCTTCTCTGGCTCTTCCTGTTATTCCTCTGAAGAAGTCAAGGGTGCTCCTGGGGGACAGGCTCCAGCTCTGTGGCACTCGGGCCCTGACCCTGCTCAAAACCCCTGCCATGGAGAAAGGGGAACTGCAAATTTTATTATTTCTTTTTAACTTTTTTTTTTTTATTTTATTTTGTCGATATACAATGTGGTTGATTATTGTGGCCCATTACCGAAACCTCCCTCCCTCCTCCCTCTCCCCACTCCCACCCAACGATGTCCTTTCTGTATGCTTGTCGTATCAACTTCAAGGAATTGTAATTGTTATTTCTTCTTCCCCCCCCCCCCGGTTTTTTTTGGGTTGTGTGTGTGTGTGTGTGTGTGTGAATTTATTTATTTATTTATTCTTCTTCCCCCCCCCCGGTTTTTTTTTGGGTTTTGTGTGTGTGTGTGTGTGTGTGTGTGTATGTGAATTTATTTATTTATTTTTATCTCCCACCAATAAGTGAGAACATGTGGTATTTCTCTTTCTGT
>NW_007726417.1:586823-588168 GCF_000696425.1 Galeopterus variegatus | reverse complement strand
TCAGAGTCTTTTGGATTTTAGCCATCCTAACTGGGGTGAGATGGTATCTTGGTGTGGTTTTGATTTGCATTTCCCAGATGCTGAGTGATGGTCAGCATTTTTTCGTATGTCTGTTGTATATCTTCCTTAGAGAAATGCCTACTTAGCTCTTTTGCCCATTTTTTAAATTGGGTTCTTGTTTTTTTCTTGTAAAGTTGTTTGAGTTCCTTGTATATTCTGGATATTAATCCTTTGTCAGAAGTATATTTTGCAAATATTTTCTCCCACTCTGTTGGGGAACTGCAAATTTTATCCGTGGAATTGGAAGTTACTTGTCAAAATAACCCGTGTGAGAAAAAAAAAAAAAAATGCAGGCCCAATCCTGAAGCTCTAAGGCTGTAGTCTGAAGGGTGGGCAATGGTGGTCTCTCCGCCCAGGGGCCTGTCCCTCCCGGTAGGGCTGGGGCGTCTTTCTCAGGGCTGAGGAGAAGAGGGTCTCAGTGCCAGGGCTGGCTGTATGCTCTGGGAGAGAGGGGAAGTGGGGTAGGGTGCAAAGACAAGGTTTGAGGCCTGCTTTCTCCAGAACTGAGTGAAGAGCTGTTCCGCCCGGCCTCCAGAGCCAGTCTCAAGGGACAACCTTGCCACGCCACTGAGGCGGACCTATAGGCAGCTGACCGTGTGCGCATGCGCGACCCTGAGCCTGCGTTTCCCGCCTCTTCCCAGGCACGCGCCGCTCATTCTACTTCAGCTCCTCTCTACGGACGGGCCCCGCGGTCTGAAGCTAGTGCACAGGCGTCGAGCACTCTTTTCCCTCCTCCCTTCCATTCTTGGGAGAGTTGCGGGGAGAGGGCAGAGGGAGAAAAGAACCCCGAGAAAGAAAGCAATAGAACTAGGGAGACGAGAGGGAGAGGGGGCGGGGAGTGAGGCGGGGCTTCCTCCTCCAACAGCTCTCAGGCACAGCCACGCCTCCAGTACTGACGCCCCGCCCCGGCTTTGAGGCCCGCCCCCCTCCCCCCGGTCCCCAGGTCTCAGCGGCGCCCTGCTCTCCGCCTCCGGCGGGCGGGCCAGGCCGCGTTCTATGGGATCCTTCCGTGGGAAGGTGAGTGGGATGGCGAGGCTAAACACCAGCACGTGAGAAGGTCGGAGCTTCCCTATTGGGATGACCTCCGTGGGGCACCCCACTAGTTCTGCCCGAAGGACGCTGTTCGCCGCCTCCGGGGCTGCACTTTGGTTGGCCGCGGGCCCTTTAATGCGTGCGAGAGGGCGGAGCCAGGGCTTAAGCCCTAGCGACTGGGGCCGGGGCCGGCCGTGGTGTGTAGCTAGGATAGGGCCTCGGGGCGGGGCCTGGCGGCTGGAACTGCCCAACG
>NW_007726417.1:582350-585871 GCF_000696425.1 Galeopterus variegatus | reverse complement strand
CCCCCCCCCCCCCCCCCCCCCGCGCGCGCGGGGACAGCAAAGAACTGACCGAGTCAGCCAGGGGAACCGGGCCCGCCGGGGCCGGTGGGGCCCGGGCCTCGAAGAGGGCAAAAGAGGGATCAAGAACCCGCAGTCGCCGGCGGTGGCGAAAAGGCAAGGCTAAAGGTGAGCGCGCAGGGGCCGGCAGCAGCCCAAACCTTGCACATCCTGCGGGGAACTGGGGACAGAGGGGACTAATCCACTGCCACGAGAAGGTGGGGAGCCCGTGGACTGGCCCATTGCCGTCCTGCGGAGGGGTGGGTCGGGATAATCCATTGTGAGAGGGGCGTGATGTGAGAGCGGAATGTCCCACCCAGGCATAGAGACTACCGGACGCCCCAATACCGGCTTGAGAGCAGAGTCCGGACTGCGAGTCCCGTGAACCAGGATTCCTGCTTGGGTTCTGTATTCACTGTGTAACCAAGGTCAACTGCTGACCTGAGTGTTTCCCACCTGGGAAATGGTTCAAGCGCTGGTTTCCAAGTCTCCAGCGTTCTTGAGAGGATAATGGGGAAGGGGTTTAGCAGCTATTACCCAAAGAGGAAGTTTAGGGGTTGGTCCGGAAAGGTAGGAGGAAGGGATGCCCCGTAGTGGGGAATGCAGCGGGGCCGGTAAGGTACAGCTCGTACAGCTCATCACAGTCCTATCCTCCTATCTGGCAGTCAGTCCATCCATCCATCGATTGTCAGTCCACCTGCTTCAGCCCGGCTCCACTGGGCCGTAGCTTCCTGACCCCCAGGCCTCCCAGGACAAGGTGACCCCGGGTTGGCTTTGGATCTCCACAACCTCCCTTGGGAGAAGGGAGGGCTGTCTTCTGGGTTCCCTTAGGTGTCTCATTATTTCCAGATCTCAGAAGGCTGGAGAAAGACTGACAGACCAACAGAGATGCCACAAGCCTCAGGCAGGACCAGGCATTAAGTCCTTGCTCAGTTATGAGTATTTATCAATCTCTGTGAGGACTTGTGGGAAGTTCCTGTGCAGGAAACAAACTGACGTGGCCCCCCAGCCCAAGGGTCCCCAAATTCTTTGTTCTTCCTGCCATAGAATACATCATTAGCCAAGGGTAAAACTGGAGTTAGCTCCAGACACACACGTAGGCTCAGACAGGCTCAGAGCTCAGACTGGAGCCCGAGGGCACTCACTGTCATACAGCAAGACACTAAGCCTCACTAGCAGGATGGCATACCTGGAGGCAGTACAGACTATGGTTAAGAACATGGGCCTCGGAGACCTGGTTCCTCAGGCCATAAGCTCTGATGCACTAGCCAACAGGCTCCATCTTTCTCTGCCTCAACTTTCTGAGCTCTAAAATGGCCATGATGATAGAGTACCTGACTTGCAGGGCTGTTATGAGGGTTGAATGAGTATAGAGCATTTAGTGCTGGCACCTCAGGAGAGGTAGAGGTATTATTACTATTAGTCCCCACTAGACAGTGAGCTCTCTAAGAGCAGGGCTGTGTCTGCCTTGTTTACCTTGTATTTCCACAGCCTGGTATGCCAGGCACATAGGCACTCAAATATTTATTGCACTAATAGGTGAAGGAATGCATGAACTGTAACATGGGGATATTAATAATCATGCTTGCCTTAGGGTTGTCATGGGGAGTCAGAATCTACTTGGGTAGAGCTCTCTGGACAGGGCTCAGCCAGTCCTACTCACAAACTTATGGACCCACCTACTCACAAAGGCTCATTCCCTCAAGCCCCAAGATTCGTGATTTGCCTGTAATTTCCTGAGGCCTGACCTGGTACCAGGCCTCTCAGATGGGTGAATCAGACCCTGCTCCTACCCCAAGGGCATCTGGGCTGGCTCAAGTAGTCCTCATAATCAGTTTGATCTTGCCAGTAAGTGGATGAGGCAAGTGTCATTATGATCACCCCATTTCCCAGATGATGATTCTGAGATTCTGAGGGACAGAGGCCACCTGGGCTTCTTTACCTGGCCAGTGAGGGCAAAGAGATGGCTGCCCCCACCTCCTCAGGGCAGGGAGTTAGTGAATCCACAACTGCTGTATGCCCATCCTTGATTCTGGGCCCAAAAGTTTACAGTTGCGCAGATTCGTTTAGCAGACATTTGCTGAACACCTAGTTGTGCCAGGCCTGGATTCTCAGTGGTGAGCAGGACAGACTCACAGTTGAGCTGGGAACACAGCTCTTGGCCAAATAAGACTGTAATTGTAAACTGTGATAAATACCGCAGAGAAAATGAAAGAGGGAAGCTTCCCAATGAGGTAACATTGGACCCAAGGATGGGAAGGGAGGGCAGAGGACAGCATGAGCCAAAACCCTGAGGCCCGAGGAAGCAGCACATTATAGGGCAGGGAGCTCTGTGAGAGAGGGGAGGAATGGTAGAGGAGGAAGCCGGGGTGGGCAGGGTAAGGGAGGAGGATGGGACCTGTTTTGGGAGGCCATGTCCAGGGTTTGGGGCTTTATCCTAAGAGCAAGGCAGGGAGGCATTGAAGAGTTGGGAGAGTGCGATCAGATTTATGTTTTAGAAAGATCCTCTGGCTGCTATGTGGAGTACGGATTGAAGGAGACTAAATCAGGGACACATAAAGAACTGTTACAGTCATCTAGATGAGGATTCTACAGCCTGGACTATGGAGGAGGCAGTGGAGGTGGGAGAAGGGCCAGGTTTCAGAGGCTCCCCAGGAGCAGAATGGACAGGGCTGGATGATGGATTGGATCGGGGGGTGTGAGTGGGGGAAGTGACCAGGATGACACCCTGGGTTCCAGCTTGAGCGGATGGGGAGAGGTGTGTTCTCAACACACATAGACATGCACACATGCACACACACACACCCAGAGATCAGGATACACACAAACCTATATATATATTCATACATATACAAACACATGCCCACACAAGCTTACAGGCCGAGAGAAACAGAGACACAGACTCACAGGCTAAGAAACACACATAGGCCATGACGCTTGCACACTAGCATACCTACCTTCAGATATACCAAAAAACACGAAAATGCACAGGCTGAGAAAACATGTTGACACACCCACCCACAAACACGGACTGGGACTCACACTGGCAATTACACGTAGCTACAGGTGTACATATATACATGTGAACCCCAAAGACACACTCACAACTGACCATCCAGAAAGCACACAGCTGAGGCATAGACAGAGAGAGGAGCAGCACACAAAAACACCAGAAGAGACCAGCAGTGCCATCCTGGAGCAACCTCTTGCTGGCTCCGTGACCCCAGGCAGTCATGTCACCTCTCTGTGCCTTGGTTTTCTCATCTGCCAAGAGGGGATGATGATGTCCCTCATGGGTTGTGGGGAGGGTGACACAAGTGACTTAACGTAAAGTACATAAAGAGCGCTTGCTGGCTCCGTGACCCCAGGCAGTCATGTCACCTCTCTGTGCCTTGGTTTTCTCATCTGCCAAGAGGGGATGATAATGTCCCTCATGGGTTGTGGGGAGGGTGACACAAGTGACTTAACGTAAAGTACATAAAGAG
>NW_007726417.1:579335-581176 GCF_000696425.1 Galeopterus variegatus | reverse complement strand
ATGTTAGATGGTGATAAATGCCACAGAGAAAAATAACCTAATATACCATTTCAGGGAAGCCGAGTGTTCCCACAAGCAAACCACTTGCAGAAAATGACACCCATGGGGTGCCGGCTATAAAGCATGTCTTCCACCCTGAGTGGGCAGAATGGCCAAGTGCGGTTTCCAGATGAGGAAACCAGACTTATGCAGAATGGCCTGGCAAGTGGCATGGGCCAGTATCCAATTTCACAGCTGCCAAGCTTAGAGCTGCCTCCCGAGGCCTCAGTCTGTCCATCTGTCCATCTGTTCATGGGCCCTGGGAAGGGATGGTCTTCTCCCAAGCTCCTCTCCACCCCCTCTGTCCCTACTCTGACTCTTCTGCCTTCCTTCCTTCCTCAGATATTTGCTGAGCACCTGCTATGCTAGGCCCCATGCCAGGCCCTTGGACCACCCCGTCCTCCTGGCTATGACAGTCCTGGGGGGAAAGATAGGGGATTCACTTCCAGCCAAGCAAGTGACACTAAGGCCTCAGGGCCTCTAATTTGCACAGGCCCCTTTCAAGGGCTCTGTTCCTAGTTTTGTATTTGTAATTTTGTATTCTTCTTCCTAAACAGCCATAGCCCCACACCTTATAAGCTTCATGACTCCATAAAACCTGGTTCTCTCCTGCGGGAGACAAACAACAAATATGTAAACAAATAAATGTATAATTGCAAAATGTGTAAAACTCCAGGAAGGAGAACTATGTATTATGGCAAAAAATAACGGGGGAAGGTGTATACTTACATGGGGTGGAGCAGTTAGGGAGTCCCTCTTTGAGGAGGAGGAGCAGTTAGGGAGTCCTTCTTTGAGGAGGTGACAAGCTCAGGCCTGGACGGGTGAAAAAGAGCCAGCCAGACAAGGAGCATGTACTGTAACATAGGTGAAGCGTCTGTCTGAGCCTCAGTTTCCCCATATGTGAGGTGGGGATAGCAGTCACAGCAGGGCTAGCNATGTCCCTCATGGGTTGTGGGGAGGGTGACACAAGTGACTTAACGTAAAGTACATAAAGAGCACAGTGCCTGGTGCTCAGCAGTCATAGGTACAGCATTCGCTCTCTTATGAAGACACTCTCGGGGAGCAGGCCACACTCATTTGCCCCTCACCTGCATCTGATCCCACGCCTCCCCCGTTCAGAAGCTCTTGCCTCCTCCCAGGCCCCAGACCTGGCCCTTCCTCCATCCTTCCCCCACTTCCTTCCCCACAGCCCTGCCTGGTCCCCAGGGACCAAAGTCCAGGCCAGGTCCAGCTGTCCAGTGGCTCTTTAGGGCAAAGGACTGGTGCCCACTCAGCCAGATACTCCCCTAGCCAAGGCCTCTCAGCCCTACCTCTGCCCCAGTTCTCACCCATAGCCCTAGTCGGCCTGCCCCTACCCCAGTTCCCTCTGTCTGGGATTCTTGGCAGGTTTCTGGCAGCCTCCCTTCCTCATGGCTCCACCAGCCTAGCCCTCAGGGAGCCACGTGGAACAGGGCAAAGGGCAGGGCTGTGGAGTCACTGGGGCCTGTGCAAGTCATTTGTTCTGTCGGAGGCGTGTTTTCTCTTCATCTTTAATAAAGATTCCCACCCCATAGATAGGAAGTAAATGAGAATGGGTTTTTAAAGTGGGGAATTACAGTGTCAGGCAATATTTACCAGGAGCCAGCCATGGGCCAGACTGCTTAAGGGCTGAATAAAAAAGGCAAAAAGCCCTGCCCTTGGGAAGCCTATAATCTAGTCAGGGAGATAGAGAGCAAACAACATAAATAGTAAATTGTATAGTATGTTAGATGGTGATAAATGCCACAGAGAAAAATAACCTAATATACCATTTCAGGGAAGCC
>NW_007726417.1:575725-578227 GCF_000696425.1 Galeopterus variegatus | reverse complement strand
AGGAAGGAGAACTATGTATTATGGCAAAAAATAACGGGGGAAGGTGTATACTTACATGGGGTGGAGCAGTTAGGGAGTCCCTCTTTGAGGAGGTGACAAGCTCAGGCCTGGACGGGTGAAAAAGAGCCAGCCAGACAAGGAGCATGTACTGTAACATAGGTGAAGCATCTGTCTGAGCCTCAGTTTCCCCATATGTGAGGTGGGGATAGCAGTCACAGCAGGGCTAGCTGTGACTGCTAAGTGGCAAATTCAGGGTGCCTGCTGTGGGAAGACCACCCGTTAAGACTTGTGACTTGGGCCCCTCACTGAGCTTGGCACTGCCCTTAATCAGCTTTTGTCCTCCCAGGAGAGACAGGCAGGGCTGGCTACCTCCTCTTTCCCCCCAACAGCTGGGGCCTGCTGTGCCAGGGCCAGCCTGGGGGCGGGAGCTGAGATCACTGGGCCTTTGGCTCCCTGAATCCACTCTGGGCAGGGAGAGGGCAGCCTGGCTGGGTGAGAGGGGACAATTTGTTCAGGACTGGGGCTGAGACTGCTGGCTCGTGACACGGTAGGAGGGGCTGGGGGCCTAGACTCCTGGGTCTGAGAGAGTTGGGAACTGAGGATCTGGACCCCTGGGTCATAGGAAGGAGGAGGATGGGGACCTGGACTCCTGAGTTCTAAGGCAGAGGAGCCTGTGACAAGGATTCCCAGTTGAGCTGGGACTGGCAGCAGGCTGTGCAGCAGGGAGTTGGGCTCTGCTCTGTTTACAACACGTGGTTCTCATTGTCCTTTCTGGGTGGGAGGTGGAGCCTGCGGCCACACCCTGGGCGGGACAGCCCCTGCCCCAGTTTATCACCCCAGGCTGCTACTGACACTAGCCACAGACCAGCAGTCCCAGCCCTGGGAGCTCCGAAGAGGCCTGGGAAGGGTGAGTGTACGGCTAGGTCAACTGAGAGACAGGAATGGCTGCTGCCAGAGCCTAGGGCCTAGAAAGGAGAGGAGACACTTTCTTCTGGGGGAGCAAGGAGCCAGGCTTCAGAATGGAAGAGTCCCTGGGATAGATGGTGGCATCCCTAACAAGGGGGCCAAGGGCAGCTTGTCCAGGATCTAGGTGACAGGGCATCCAAGAAACAGGGTGGCCTGAGTCCATGGGAAGGATGGGGATCCTCAAGAGAAGATCACTGGGGATGCTGAAGTATGGGGAGTCAGGTGTAGTACAGAGTTACAAGTGTTTGCAGCTCCAGAGTCCTGAGAGGGAGTCTGGCATAAGGTACACCTCTGGACCCAGAGATCGGGGTGTGAATTGGCTCTTCCACTTTCAGTGCAGCCCTCAGCTCCTTAGCACATCTGAGCCTCAGTTTCCTGTCCTGTAAAATGGGAATGCCAGCAATAGTAGAGATTTGAACTTAGGCAATGTGGGTCTCGGAGGGTTAGCACACCAAATGAGCAGATGCACAGAAAGCTCTTAGCACAGTGTCCGGCACAGTGAGCTCAAGGTCAGTGGCAGCGATGAGTAGTGCTGTCCCAGGCAGGAGAGCAGAGCTGGCCGTGCAATTCAAGAGCAGTGGACAAGCCCGAAGGCCAGAGGATCCAGCTGGGGGAGAAGTGAGACCAAGTTTTGTGGATCCCGCAGAGGAACAGGGAGGGAGCTGGAGTTTGGATGGGGTTCCACAGCCAGATTTGACTCCTCAGGAGTGACTCCTCAGTTTTAAGTAAGGCTAGAATTATGAGCTCCTAGGATTGGGAGGAGATTTGGGCATGGGGAATAGGTGGGCTAGGGGCTGAACCTTCCCAAATACTGTTGGAGGGGAAGGGCCTGTGGGTTACACCTGGGGCCTAAGAAGGAAAGGTGGAATGGAGGGGCCTGGACTCCTGGGTCCTGAGAGAAAGGACCAACTGGAGGTCCAGACTTCTCAGAACCTAGGACGAGTCCTGTGCCCCAGGAGGAGCCTGAACTCTTGGGTCCCTGAAAGTAAGAAAGAAGGGTCGGCAGACTCCTGGGTCATAGGAGAGATGCAGGAGCTAGGGAACCAGATTCTTGTGGGCTCTGGAGAATGTCTAGACTCCTGGGTCAAAGACAGGGGAAAAGGTCAGAACAGCAAGTTTCTGAGTCCCAAACAGGAGAAAGCAGGGACTCCTGGATCCTGAAGAGGAAGGGCCTGGGGTCTGGGTCTAGACTCCTGGGTCTGAGAGAAGATGGAACTGAGGGTTCAAACATCTAGCTCTTGAGGAGGGAGAAGGGCACTGGGGATTTGGACTCATGGATCCTAAAGAAGGAAGGGGACAGGTACCCAGACTCCTGAGTTCCGGAAACAAGGGGTGACCTCCTGCATCTGAGGGAAGAGGGGCTGCTGTCTTTGGTCCCTGGTTCTGAAGGAAGAAAGGACCAGGTTCTGAAACCTGGGTCTAAGAGAGGAGGGGCTGGGGGCCTCGATGCCTGGGTATGATGAAGGAGGGGCTGGGGGCCTGTATTATGGAGAAGGGGCTGGGGCCTGTATTCCTGGGTCTGAGGGGGGGGCTGGG
>NW_007726417.1:565836-574868 GCF_000696425.1 Galeopterus variegatus | reverse complement strand
TGGATGCCTGGGTATGATGGAGGAGGGTCTGGGGGCCTGTACCTGAGGCAGAAGGGGTATAGGACCTGGACTTCTGGGCCCCAGCTGAGCAAGGATTGATCCAGCGCTGCCTAAGAGGCCTCCCCTTTACCCACAGCCTCAAGGCTCTTGCACAGCATGGACCTGCACACAATGACACAGTCGCTGGTGACTCTGGCAGAGGACAACATGGCCTTCTTCTCCAGCCAGGGCCCTGGGGAGACAGCACGGCGGCTGTCGGACGTCTTTGCAGGTGTGCGGGAGCAGGCGCTGGGGCTGGAGCCAGCCCTGGGCCGCCTGCTGGGCATGGCGCACCTCTTTGACCTGGACGCAGAGACGCCAGCCAATGGGTACCGCAGCCTAGTGCACACAGCCCGCTGCTGCCTGGCGCACCTACTGCACAAATCCCGCTATGTGGCCTCCAACCGCCGCAGCATCTTCTTCCGCACCAGCCACAACCTGGCTGAACTGGAGGCCTACCTGGCTGCCCTCACCCAGCTCCGTGCTCTGGCCTACTACGCTCAGCGCCTGCTGGCCACCAATCAGCCCGGGGGGCTCTTCTTCGAAGGCGACGAGGGGCTCACTGCCGACTTTCTGCGCGAGTATGTCACACTGCATAAGGGCTGCTTCTATGGCCGCTGCCTGGGCTTCCAGGTGAGCCCCCTGCCCCGTGCCCCTCTGTGCCCACAGTGAAGGCACCTGATGGCCCCTAACCTGGCCAATGGTATGGTAAAATAATCACAATGGTCAGTATTATTGGATTCAGACAGCAGTAGATACAGAAAGGGGAAGTTGGCTGGAGCTCAGACAGCAGCACCAGGGGTCTCAAACTCATGGTCCCTGTGCCAGATGTACAGTATAGAAAGAAATCTTTAACTTGCATAACTTTTTTCCATCAGGATATCCACTACTCTCTATTGCCCTATACTCAAGAGATTCATTCACTCATTTATGTTACCTGTCTGGCCCCTGAAGTCATTGAGTTTCAGACCCCTAGGAGGTCTCAAAGGCCTATTCTGTAGCATGCCCCATTCAGTCATCTCCACTGGAGTCCTGGGAGGGGGTCAGGTGCTAGCTCATAGCTGCTAGGCTGGGACCTGGGCTTTTTGATTCACTTTAGGAGCTGTAGAATCACAGGATTTTCAGGCTGGAAGGAGGGCCAATTAGCCCATCAGAGTTGGTGACAGGGAGGAAGACCTGGTTGTGGCCTCTCTCCTCCCTGAACTAGGCATCCTGACCCTAGCTGTAGGCCTTCTCTTACCCTCTGCCATCTCAAACCACCCTTAGGGAGACACCGCTCATCTATACACTAAAGCTCATCTACACCCAAAGGCTCTCAGACTTGTGTAAAAAGTGATTTGGGGACTTGGAGAATTGGGGGGTCTTGGGACACCAGGCCCAGAGCAGAGGCTCAGAATACTGTCTGGGGTTGGTGCTAGGTCCCCCAGTCCCCAGCTGCATCACGGAACCCCAGTAGGACTATCTGGAACTGTGTGACCCTGTCCTCTGGGCCTCCCCCCACCTAAGTGATAGCAGAGCTTGGCAGTCCCTCAGCCTCCCCGTTCCACCCTACCTTACCAGGCTTTCCTGTGGACCAGTCTGTTCACAGCAACCCAGCCAGGCATTCCTAGGAACCTCCCCTCACCCAGGGTCAACCGACAAGTATTGATCAGAAGCTGGCTCAGCCAGCTTCTCTCTGTGTGCCGGCTGTGTCCTTGAAGTCACGAGAAAAAGATACCAGGGCTGCCTGAACCAGCATCCTGGCCACAATGGCCAGGCACCCCTGTGCTCTCTGGCCTACTGGGCCACCAGCCAGAGGCAGGACCATGCCTGACAGCTATTCTCTGAAAGCCCGGCTTTGCTCTGGCACAGAACCTCCCCCTCTAGAACTTCAGCCCCCAGGAGGGCAGAGGCCTCCCCTGTCTCCAACCCGGTGTCTAACACGCAGTAGTACCTTGGCCAGTGTTTGTTTACTGAACAGAAGAACTGTGCTAGCCCCTTGCCTTGGCCTCCTGTCACTTAAAGCTTGCCTCCGATCCTGTCTCCCCATGTCTCTTCTTAACTGCCTGTCTCCTCTCTCAGATGCTGTATCTTCCCATTCTCAGCACCACACTCTCCCGAGTTGTTTTGTTTTTGATTTTTTTTTTTCAAAAGATGACCGGTAAGGGGATCTCAACCCTTGACTTGGTGTTGTCAGCACCACGCTCAGCCAGTGAGCAAACCGGCCATCCCTATATGGGATCCGAACCCGGGGCCTTGGTGTTATCAGCACCGCACTCTCCCGAGTGAGCCACGGGCCGGCCCAGTATCTTCCCATTCTCTAGGGTAGCTGTCTGCCCCCATCTCAGGGCTTCAGTCTCCCCATCTGGCTGTCTTTCTGCCTCAAGATCTCTGTACCTGTCTAGTTGTCTCTGACCATCTCCCTGTTTCTGTCTTCCGGCTGCCCCATCTCTCTGTCCTCTCTCTGTAACTTTTAGGAAATCCCTGCATCATCCTACTCCTCAGCTCTCAGCCCAGGCCCTCACCTCCTGCCCCTCTCCCACACTCACTCTGCTCCCCCCACAGCGGCCCCCTGGCCTTCACTGCCCATGCCACTCGGGCCCACCTCAGGGCCCGCTGCAGAGAACACCTTTCCCTTGCTTCATTCACATCCTTCTCTGAACCCCATCTAAGTAGCCTGACCCCTGGTCATCACTCTGTGTCCCCTCCACCTACTGTCTTTTTCTTCAAATCATTAATTGTTACTTGACGTTATATTGCATGTGGCTTTGTTTATTTGCTTATCATCCTCTTCCCTTCGAGAACATCAGGTCCTTGAAGGGGCCTAGAGCCATGCCTGGCACACAGTAGGAGCTCACGAAATGTTTAACGTGAGCTCACAAAATGCTTAATGTGTCTTTGCACCTCACTCCTGCCCTGTCCCTGTCCCATTCCTAGGTAGGTGGGTGATGCTGTTGTGTCTCTCCACAGTTCACGCCCGCCATCCGGCCATTCCTGCAGACCATCTCCATCGGGCTGGTGTCCTTTGGGGAGCATTACAAACGCAATGAGACAGGCCTCGGTGAGTGCCAGCAGGGCCCTGCCACACCCTTCCCTGCTGTCCCTCCTCCCCACCCCTGCCCAAGCAGCCTAACCCACCAGGGTGTCCTGACACCTCTTGTGACCCCCAGGTGTGACTGCCAGCTCCCTCTTTACCAGCGGACGCTTTGCCATCGACCCAGAGCTGCGAGGGGCCGAGTTTGAGCGGATCATACAGAACCTGGACGTGCACTTCTGGAAAGCCTTCTGGAATATCACAGAGATTGAGGTGCTATCGGTGAGCATGGGGCCTAATAAGGGCCCTGACCTGTGATAGATGGGGACACTGAGACCCAGAGACCCAGCTGAGGCCACAGCAAGTCTCTACAGGGCTCCAGGCCCAGGGATAGCACATGAGGGGAAAGGCTGCAGATTGGAGGCAAGAGGTCTGAGGGGCATTGCCACAGGCAGCCCCTCCTTAGCACTCCTTCTGTTCCCTGCCCACAGTCTCTGGCCAACATGGCATCAGCCACCGTGAGGGTAAGCCGCCTGCTCAGCCTACCGCCCGAGGCCTTTGAGATGCCGCTAACTGCTGACCCCACACTCACAGTCACCATCTCACCCCCGCTGGCCCACACGGGCCCCGGGCCCATCTTCGTCAGGCTCATCTCCTATGATCTGCGTGAAGGACAGGTAGGGCCCCGGCCTCAACCAGGAATAGGAACAGAGACAAGGAGCATGGGCAGCCCCTCCCCAGCACCTGCCCTAGATGCCCTTCCTGCCATTCTCACACCTCTGCCCCACCACGTCCTCCTGCCTCCCACTGCTCATTCCTGCACCCACCCTGTGCCTCTGAGCACATCCCTTTGCAGAGGGAGAAGGCCCAGGCAGGCCCACCCCAGCCTCACCCAGCACCCTCCTCACCCGCAGGATAGTGAGGAACTCAGCAGCCTGGTGAAGTCTGAGGGCCAGCGGAGCCTGGAGCTGCGGCCACGGCCCCAGCAGGCACCCCGCTCGCGCTTCCTGATAGTGCACTTCCACGGCGGCGGCTTCGTGGCCCAGACCTCTAAATCCCACGAGCCCTACCTCAAGAGCTGGGCCCACGAGCTGGGTGCCCCCATCCTCTCCATCGACTACTCACTGGCCCCCGAGGCCCCCTTCCCCCGCGCGCTGGAGGAGTGCTTCTTCGCCTACTGCTGGGCCATCAAGCACTGTGCCCTCCTTGGTGTGCCCAAACCCCCCACCGCTACCCGCTCCTGCTCCCATCCCTGCCCCAACCTGCTTCCACCACCCCATCTCATCCTGCAAGGGGGGTGGGGGGGCTGAACCACCTAGTTCCTCAAGCCTCAGCCTCACACCCTCTGCCACCTGCTCACCCCACTCCTGCCCGATCTTCCATCTCAGTCACTTCATCCTCTGCCTCCTGCTCCCTCCTTCCAGCCTGAGTCTCCATCTCCTCCACCTCCCCACCTACCTTAAGTCCATTTCCCAGCCTCCTCCTGTCTCCTCTGGCTTGTTCTTTCATCCTTCAGTTGCTCCATCCCCTGCTCTCCTGGCCCATGCTCCAGCCCACCCTCCAGCTCCTCTGATCTCCCTCTTCAAGGACACAGAGCAGGCTGTGGTCCAGTCCTTCTGTGCTGTCAGCCTGAATCCTGACCTTCCCTCTCCCAGCCTCTGATGCCCTCCCTCCTCGAGCTTGCCTCTCCCACCACCTGCCCTCCTTGCTGCTGACCTCCAGCCCCCCAGACTTTCCCAGAGCTTCCTGACTCTTGGGCCTCTCCACATCCCAAGTCTTCTTGATCCTCTGACCACTCTCTACCAAATGGGTCCAAATCCCTGCCTTGACTGACCAGTCTCTAACACTGTAGTCTGCTAGGCCTTGGGAAACCCCATGCCCCACCTCTGAGTTCCTCCCTGCCCTC
The DNA here is from genome assembly GCF_000696425.1 of Galeopterus variegatus. Lineage (NCBI taxonomy): Eukaryota > Metazoa > Chordata > Mammalia > Dermoptera > Cynocephalidae > Galeopterus > Galeopterus variegatus. The sequence continues at coordinate 569,910 of NW_007726417.1, read as the reverse complement.
CCTCCCCAGAACCCTACCCCTGACACACTATGACCAAGACCCTCCCACCCCAACCAGGCTCAACAGGGGAGCGGATATGCCTTGCAGGGGACAGTGCAGGTGGGAACCTCTGCTTCACTGTGTCCCTTCGGGCAGCAGCCTATGGGGTACGGGTGCCAGATGGCATAATGGCAGCCTACCCAGCCACAATGCTACAGTCTGCTGCCTCTCCCTCCCGCCTGCTGAGCCTCATGGACCCCCTGCTGCCCCTCAGCGTGCTCTCGAAGTGTGTCAGCGCCTATGCCGGTGAGGCCCACTCTCAGAGCAGGGGTGCTTAGATACCTGCACCGTGCAGGGACAGGGATTGGGACCCAGTCCTCTGGGTCAGATGGTAGAGAGGGCTGGGGACCTGGATTCCTGGGTCTGTGGAAGGAGGAGGCTGAGAAACCAGACCCCTGAGTCTGAGGAAGGAGGGGCTAGGGGCCCAGACTCCTATGTCTAAGGGAGGAGGGGGATCCTGACTCCTGGGTCTGAAGGAAGAGGGGGCTGGGAACCCGGGGTCTGAGGGAGGAGGTACTGGGGGCCTGGACTCCTACATCTGAGGGAGGAGGTACTGGGGGCCTGGACCCCTGGGACTGAGAGGAGGGGCCAGGCAGAGGAACCTGAGACTCCTTGTTTCTTCTGAAGTGATCAGATGTTCTTGGGTCCCCTGGGGCTCAGATGCCTAAAGTTCTGGGTGTTGAGACTGGACCCAGAAATAGAGGAGACCCACTCAACCCCCCACATACACTCTGCAGGTGCGGAGACAGAGGACCACTCTGATTCAGATGAGAAGGCACTGGGCGTGATGGGGCTGGTACGGCGGGACACAGCCCTGCTCCTCCGAGACCTCCGCCTAGGCGCCTCCTCATGGCTCAACTCCTTCCTGGAGCTGAGTGGGCGTAAATCCCAAAAGACAGAGCTCATAGCAGGTGAGTAACTCCCTCCCCCATGCACCCAGCCAGGGTAGCCAGGAGGGCCAGCCTGGCAAAGCAGAAGTCCCGGGACAGGAAAGGGGTCAAGCCCCCGGCACACAGGGAAGCAGAGATCACCTTCCTGACTGGCTGTGCTCCCCATCCATCCATGGCATCCTGGAAATTCTAGGACTTCTAGTCTCCTAGGTCATCTCAAATTCCCAGGAATTACAGGATTTAGCTTTCCAAACACCCTCACCCAAAAAGGCCCTGAACCCTGGGAAATGACTCAGAAGATCTGTCACATGTCCTGATTTTTAATCTTTGAAAATCCTTTGGGCCTTTAGGCAGAGGTCCAGGCCTCCTCAATTCTTTCCACAGACTTTTAACAAAGGCACTTGGAACTAATATCCCCCCAGGGGCTGGTCTAGGAACTGGGCTGGGGAGATCAGCAGATTGGAGAGACCTTGGGAAGTGGAGGAGATTCCTAGCTTTAGGTGGTGGCAGGACCCTCAGGATGCCAAAAATCACTTCCATGCAGGGATCCATTTATTCCCCACCATAACTTTTTGAGGATTTTAAAGTATAACCAATTCAATTTATTTTCTATCTCTAGCAACCCAACAGTATTTTCTGAATAATAGGAATTGCATGTTCAAAAGTAGATGCATTTCCTGTTATTCAGAAAATTATTCCAATTTAATTATTCCAATTAAAATTAAATTTTAAATTAAGTTTTTAATTTTAGGATCTTCAAATAGATGCAAATAAAAACATACAAAAACAATTAAAGGAGAGTTGAATTTGAGGCATGTGGACCATTGAGCACTGGGGTTTTCCCTGTGGGATAGGGGTGATAAGCACAGCCTCTGGAGGCTCACACTCCAGTCTAGCTCCCCACTCCTCAAGTTACTTGCTGGTTGCTGGTTGACATGGGCAAGTAACATTGTCTGTGAGCCTTGGTGTCCTCTTCTGTGAAATGGGTACAATAAGAGTACCTGCCTCATTGGGTTGTTATGAGGACTGCATGCACCTATTTGCATCAAGTGCCCAGCACAATACCTGGTGCTCTCAGAAGACGTCAGCACCCCTGTGCCCTGTGTCAGCAATCCTGTTGCAGTGACCTTCTGGGTCACAGAACACTTAAGCGGTTATTCTCACATCATCTTGCATTTTGCCTTGGTATATTTATAAAGACAAGTGAAAAAACTGAATGTAGGATCCTGGTGCTACTGATAAGCAGCATTGGTCTGATGAAATTAATAAAGCTAAGGTGGGCACACCAGGCAGGCTGGAAGCGTATCTTTAGCATCATTTGGGCACTTGCTTGCCTGGTCACTGAAAGGGAAGGGGTAAAATCGAAGAACATGAAGGAAATGTTTGGGAGCACATCTGTGTGGCTACAGGTGCAGGATCCCTGGGAATCTAATCTACCCTCGAGACTTGTTAGCTCCCAGTGAACACGGCCTCCTTTCAAGCGCTGTGGGCCTGCTCACTGTTTAAATCACTTTGATGCATTTACACCCTGTGTCAAATGGTCATAAAAAGCTGGCTGGGCCTCATGCTGAGACTGGGTAGAGCTGGAACAGGGCACCAGGCCTAAGAATAAAACCTTAATACTGGCATATTACAATCTCCTGGGGGTAGCAGTACCTAATCCCACATATCTTATCCCACTGAGCCCTTACCACCTATGAACTAAGAACTATTTTTATCTCCTTTGTACAGAGGAAGAAACTGAGGCTTGCAGAGGTAAACAGCACTTAACCTTCCCCGTCATTGCACACACACCCTCCACTAGGACACAGCCCCACCTCCAAGACCACCGTGTAACTCACTCCACCCCCCCTCGGAGTTGCAACCTGGGGCCCCTGGAACTCTCCACCCATCCCTCAGGGGAGTCTGGGGGACCACCCTAGGCCTCCACAGCGCTCCACAGCTGCGGAGGATACAGCTCCTCCTCCTCACAGGCCACTGCCCTCCCCACTACCCTCCCTGCCAGCTACCCACACACGCAGCTACCAGAGCCAGGCTTATCCGTGGCCGTCCAACCCCGACCCTGCCCCTCTCACAGAGCCAATGCGCCGCAGCGTGTCTGAAGCAGCACTGGCCCAGCCCGAGGGCCTACTGGGCACAGACTCCCTCAAGAGCCTGACACTGAAGGACTTGAACCTAAGGAGCAGCTCCGAGAACTCAGGCATCCCTGAGATGTCACTGTCCACTGAGACACCTGGCCCTTCCACACCCTCGGACGTCAACTTCTTATTGCGGCCCGGGGATGTCCCTGAAGAGGCTGAGACCAGAGATGAGCTAAGCACCAAGGACAGAGGCCCTGGCGTCGGTGCTGCCTTCCCTGAGGGTTTCCACCCACGGCGCTCGAGCCAGGGTGCTACACGGATGCCCCTCTACTCATCGCCCATCGCCAAGAACCCCTTTATGTCACCGCTGCTGGCGCCTGACAACATGCTGAAGAGCCTGCCACCCGTGCACATTGTGGTGAGCGCCAGACGGGGAAGGTATCCGCTCTGAGGAGCAGGATGGGGTGGGGCATAGGTGCATCTGGGGAAGAGATCTCCGAGTGGGGGGAAGTAGGTAGCCCAACCGAGAGGAGAGGTGTGCCACCAGGAGAGAACAGTGTCTGGGAACGGGAGGACGGAGTCAGGGCCGCCGTTTTCTTTTGCGATTTGGTTGAGGGCCAAGGGGTCGGGTAGTGGGGCAGCCGCTAGGCTTGGAGAGTTGCAGAGAAAAGCTGGGTCTCCGGGGAAGCGGGGAGAGGGTAGAAGAGAGTGGACAGAGGCCAAGGAGCCCAGTTAACCTCATTCTCTTTTCTTTCCCACATCTCCATCTATTCCCTCCATGCACCCCCATGTCTACGTCCATGTGATTCCCCCTCCCTTCGTTCTTCTACCGTGTCCCCCCACCGCACCCCCCGGCCATTCCGCAGGCGTGCGCGCTGGACCCCATGCTGGACGACTCGGTCATGTTCGCACGGCGACTGCGTGGTCTGGGCCAGCCCGTGACACTGCGCGTGGTGGAGGACCTGCCGCACGGCTTCCTGACGCTGGCGGCGCTGTGCCGCGAGACGCGGCAGGCCGCGGAGCTGTGCGTGGAGCGCATCCGCCTGGTCCTCACTCCGCCCGCC
>NW_007726417.1:504288-565722 GCF_000696425.1 Galeopterus variegatus | reverse complement strand
ACTGAATTTACAGAAGTCTTAATAACCCCCGCGCCCGCGCCACCGCTCTGAGACGCGGGCCAGGGCCGGGCCACGCCGGGAGATGGGGGCTGCGGGGGGCGACACTAAAGGCCTCTTGTTCCCATCTGCGCCGGCCTCCGTGGTGAATGAGCTTTGGGACGGGCGGGAGGGGGCGGGCTGTGCCTTAGGTCGGGGGGTGGCAAGGGGGCCGGAAGTGGAGAGCCCGGCCTCGGGGAGGGGGCGCGCACACACCGGTCACCGAGACAGCTACACTTGCACTCCACCACTGCCTTCTCCGGCTTCTGCGACTGCCGCAGGGGCAGGATCTGTCCCTCCCTTGCAGGTCGGCTTGTTTGTTTGCTGTAAATAAAAGTATTTAATTAGTTTGGCCTCTCTCAAATAGGGTGGGTGTTTGCCCACCAGGGGGCAGCATCGGACTCAAACGGCGGGGAACCGAGAAACTTGAGAAGGAAGGGTGTGTGGACGGGGCGGGAGTGGACTCCCTACTGACTGAGCCACCGCTCCCTCAGACTTAATCCAGGTAGAGTGCCAGAGGACGCTGGCTTCTCAGCTCCTCCCTCTTATAGTCCCTCAGTACCCAGCCTCAGCATCCACTAGGGAGAAAAAAAAACATTTGGCTCTCCAAGGCTCCAGTGATGCAAACTCCCTACAGAACTGGAGCAAAGCTAACTGGAAACCAGAAGCAAACTGGTCCCCCAAAATACTGGAAGTGCAAACTCTGCCCAGCTGGGACAGTCCCTCAACCAAATCCCTAGAGGTCTTGCCTCTTGTAGGTCCTAGGATTGGAACGAAGATGATTTATACCCAGAGCCTGACCTCAAGGGGCTACTGATCCTGTATTCAAGGAGGGTGAGGAGACAGACAGGCTGTCAGGGTCCCCAGGGATTCCATCTGTGATAGTCAGGGAGGGCTTCACAGAGGAGGCGATCGGCGTCTGACATTAAAGGATGAGCACAAGTTTGTTAGGCAGAAAAAACATGCCAGGTTGTGAGACCAGTGGGCAGTGATCAAAAACTTCCTCTTGGCCAGAAGGGCAGGTGTAAAGTGGGGAGTGGTCTGAGGGACCTGGACTGGTCAGCAGGAGCAGGTCCTGAAGAGCCTGCAATACAATTTGGTCTATAACTGGAGGACAGTGGACAGCCACAGAAGCGTTTTGAGCAGGAAAGGGCCAGGATTGACTTGGGGTTCTGTAAGAGCCTGTTGGGGCACTGGGGGATGGACTGAAAAGGGCAAGATTGGAGCCCTGGCAAAGGAGGAGGCTGGGGACAAGAGAAGATAAGGCCTGAGCTGGGGCAGAGGCCATGAGGGTGGGGAGTGCAGGTGGAGCATCCTAGAGCCATAACAGCATAACAGGTTGGATGAAGAGGACTTACTGAGGGTAGGGACAAGGTTACAGGGCAAGGGGACAGAGATGACACACAGGTCCAGCCAGGGGAGCGGTGAACAGTGAGGCTGTCTCTTCACCGGGAGGGAGGAGGTGCCTCAGGAGTATGTGATATGGGGGAGGGAGGACGGGGTGCTGAGAGCTGTTTTGGACATGGCGAGATCAAAGGTCTTCATTGTCATGAAGGACATCCAGAGGGACATCCAGGAGGCAGGAGAGTGGCCTGGGTGCTCATTTCTGGCTGGAGTCAAGGGACTGGAATCTTTCCAGGAAGAGTGGGCAGGTGGGACAAGCAGAGGGCCAGGACAGAGAGAGCCCTGAGGACCATGGCCCCCAATAAAGGGGTGGGCAGTGGAAGGCCAGTACTGGCGGGTTCTGAGGAGCAGCTGGAGTAGGAGGAAGCTAAGCAGGAAAGAAGAGGACGTAAAGCAAAGGGGGTTTCAGGCGGGAGGGAGTGGTCCATGTCAGATGAGGACTGAAACGTTATCCTCAGGCCACAGCAATGAGCAGGTGACCTTGGGGAACTTGTCCAGAGCCACTGCAGGGCCATGGGAGGTGGGCAGCCAGACGTGGTGGGTTGAAGAGGGAGTGGAAAGTAAGGGATTGAGCCAGTAGGTACCACAAGTCTTTAGCTGTAAAAGGGATGACAGATAAGTCAAGGGAGCTTGATGCAAGGTGTGTGTGTGTGTGTGTGCGCGTGTTTAGAGGTGATGGAACATGTTTTGATGTTGGCAGAGAGGGAGAAACTGAAGATGAAGAAGCACAAGAAGGCACAGTTTCCCAAGGAGACGTGAAGCAGGGGGTCCTCATCTCAGAGGCCCTCAATCACCCAGCAAGTGACTTTTTTATGTTTTTTTTTAAAGATGACCGGTAAGGGGATCTTAACCCTTGACTTGGTGTCAGCACCACACTCTCCCAAGTGAGCCAACTGGCCATCCCTATATAGGGACTCGAACCCGTGGCCTTGGTGTCATCAGCACCACACTCTCCCAAGTGAGCCACAGGCCGGCCCTAAGCAAGTGACTTCTGAGTTAGGGCCTGTGATGGGGCAGAGAGCTGTAGCCCAGAACTCTCCCTGAAGGTCCAGATCCACTGGCCTGAGTCACAGCTTGCCTTGTCCAGCTCATAGGACCCCTGGCTCATCTATGTCAAAAAAGAGTCATCACCCATCAACCTGCTGCTCTTTCCTGTTCCCATCTCAGGGATGGCTCCACCATCCCCCAGGCCAGAGCTCTGGGTCTTGTCCTGGACACCCCCCTGTCTCATAGCCCATCAATCCCCATATTCTGTTCTCTCTGCCTCCTGGATCTCTACCTTATCCCCTCAGCCTCTGTCCTGAACCAGACTCCATCCTCTCTTGCCTGGGTCCCTGCCAAAGCCACCTCCTGGGCTACTGGCTTCCAGTCTCATTTCACTCCTCTAGTTTTTGGTTTTTGTGGGTTTTTTTTTTTTTTTTTTTTTTCCTCCAGTTCTAATCCAAACTCTGACCTGGTCCTCTCCCCTGCTCTAAAACCTTCAATGGTCCTCCACCCCCCAAACCCCAAAACAGTCTAATCTCCTCAGCTTGGCCTCTGCCCACCTCTTCATCCTCTTCCAGCCTTACAGCTCCCCTGCTGGCAGCACAGACATGACTGGCCTTCCACTTGGGCACTTTTACACGGTAATGCTCCTGCATGCTACCCTGTCTGCTCATGCTGAAACACTCTCCCCATACCCTCTCCTCAACCTTTGCCTGTCACCTCCTGCTCCTCCAAGATCCAGCTCCAACGGCACTTCCTCTGGAAACCCTTTCCTGACCATGCCAAACCCAAAATTTAGACTCACTCTCCTCAGCTCCCACACCTCTGCACACCCTTGCTCATCAATGTCTGTTCTCCCATCTTACCCAGGCTCCTTGAGGGCAGGGCCCAGGACTGACTCATGTTGGTCACCACCATTGCCCTGCCTTAGGAAATGTTTGTTTAAGTAATGGGTGAGTGTGTGCATGAGTGAGTGAGTGGTTATACGAGGGAATCAGTGAGTGAGGGAATTAATGAGGGCAGGAAGGGCTGAACCGATGGATGAGGACAGGCAGGGGCAGAAAATCACGCTCAGAGTGTGACGAATGGGGTGGATTAACATCTGCGATCATGCATCCCAGACTCAGTTTCTCCAATAAGGCAAAATGAGTTTGCCCTGGCTGAGCTCCCCCTTTTCCGCGAGCCTCACCACGCCTCATTCCTGCCCGAGCTATGTCCAGAATCCCAATACTGGGCATGCTGGAAAGGGCTTACCCGGCGTGACCCGCAGAACCGGTTGGCTCGGAAGCCGGCTCAGACCTCTGCAGAGCGGACCGGGATTCCGACTCCACAGATTCCGCGTCTATTGGCAGACCGGCAGCAGGCACCGGCGGAGACTGGCGTCTCCGAGAGCCTATCGCTGTCCGATTGAGGCTGTGGACCCCGCCCACTGTGGGGGCCGTAGGAGGCAGGGTGACTATTTGCTGGATGATAGTGACTGACGTCTCGAGTAGTCCTAGCTAGACTCGGGAGGAGTGCCTCGCGTGTGAGGACCCGCTGCTGCAGAGACTGAAGGGCGGGCCGTGGCAGCTGCGGGCGTGGTCGGTCGCAGAATGGCGATGAATGGGGTTTCTGGCGGCACGCACTTGAGCTATTTGCAGGCCCGATCCCTGGATCTCTCTCTCTCTTTTTTTTTTTTTTTTTTTTTTTGCCGGCAGCTGGCCGGTACTTGGACCTTGGTGTTATCAGCACCACGCTCTAACCAACTGAGCTAACCGGCCAACTCCCCGATCCACGGATCTTGAGGGAGGATGGGAACTCGAGATCCTAGATTCCTTGATCCCAAGGCAGGAGAGGGCTGGGGACCCAAGGAAGGAGGGACGAGGGGCCCGGACTTCTGGGTCGGGTGGGGGGGGGGCGGGGCAGGGAACCTAAAAGGTTGGGGTCTAGGGAAGGGACTCCTGGATCCTGCCCAGGGATGACTGATGTTGTGCTCAGGATTTTATGAGGCTATTTATGGGATTGCAGCCAGGCCTTGCCCTAGGGCAAGTGTTCTGGTTCCTGAAGTGGAGTTTGGAGTAGAGATAGAGAGAGAAGAGGCTTAGGGGAAGCTCTGGCCTGGATATGCCTTTTCCTCATCCCTAAAAGAGAAGTCAGGGACAGGATGCTGTCTACAAAAAGAACCCAGAGTGGGAGGAGACTTGAGACATGTGGAGACAAAGAGAAAAACGTAGATACCAGTAGAGAAATAAAAATAATAAAACATTCGGTATTATAACACCAAAGTCACAGGTTCAGATCCCTGCACCTAACAGACACAAAAATTAATAAAATAATAATAATAATAATAATAATAATAATAATAATAAAACATTAATAATAATAGAGCTCTCTTGTATTGAGTTTACTGTGGCCTGGGTTCTGTGCTAAGCATTTTACATAATTAGCTCATGTCTTCTTCATCACAGCTCTAATCAATCAGATTATTATTATTATCCCCATTTTACAAGTGAGAAAATTGAGGCCCAGTGAGGGAGAATCAAGATACAGATGTAAAGACAGGAGAGGCAAAACACAGATGGAGATAAACAGACAAAGAGATAAAGACAGGCCCAGAGAGAGAAGAAAAGGTAGACAGCAAACAAAAGAAGAGGGACTGAGAGCTGGGATTCCTGGTTGGGGGTTGGGGTGGAGAACTGGGGACTGGGACTCCCGGGGACTGGAGGAGGCAGGACCAAGGACAGGGACTCCCAGGTATTTCCTCCCCTGACTCCATGATAACAGGCTTGTCTGACCCTTCTTGCTGTGGGTGTTGGGCCTGGCTGGGGCCAAAAATAGTGATTAGGAGGCACAGGCGCATCATTATCCTATTAGGAGATGATAAGAAAATGATTCATGGGGATGCCCCTGGCCTGGGAAGGGCCTTTCCCCCCCGTTCTTTGATCTGGACAGATCAGGCCTCAGGGAGGACCAGGGAGGGACAGGGACCTCTCCATCTCCGCATCTCCATCACTCATCACTCAGAACTGTCACTGAGGCCCACTGTGGAGACAGGTGGGCCACCCTGGGGCAGCAACAGCTTTCCTGGTGGGTCTTCATCTCTTAGGACCTCTTTACTTTCCCCCAGACCTTGAACCAACACCCACCAGAGGTCCTGGCACATTGCAGGGGCTCAGCAAATGCTTATGGAATGGATTGACAAACACCCGCGTTTCTCTGTCACAGCTCTTCCTTCCTCTGTCCCCATCCCGCCATCTCTTTTGGTATCGCCATCACATTTCTCAGCTTCTTTCTGGCCTCACTTGTCTCCTCTCACCTTCCGTTTCACCCTTGTGTTTTTCCTGAAGGCACTGGGCCTGTCATCCCCAGTAGGATGAAACTGAGGCTCATTTTGGAAGGAGTCACCCTCCCAGGGTCACCTGTGGGACATGTAAGGGAGTGGCCTCAGGACTGACAGAGGGGTTCTCAAGACTCCAAATATAGAAACTCTCAGCAGCTCAGAGTCAGAAATGCAAGATCACACCAAACGTGTGCCCTCACAATACTACATGTTAGGTGTCATCTTGCTTTTGTACCCACACAATCAGAGAATCTCACACACTGCACATATAATCACCCAGAAGCACAAACACAAACGTAGGCAAACAATCACAGAATCACCTGCACTTACAACACACAAGAAATAGCCTGTTCCACATGCAAAACAGACACCCCAACTATGCAGTTATATGCACAGCCACTGATAGGCCACTCATCCAGTTCCTACTACAAGGACCATGAGCAAAGACTTGGTTTGGTTCACTGTTGTGTTCCCAGAACTAGAAGAACTCATCATAATTGTAATCGTCATCATCTTAAACACAAAATGCATCCTACGTGCCAGGCACAATTCTAAGGACTTTACATTAATTAACTTGTTTAATACTTTAAACCACCCTATTTGCAACAACCCATTTTTTTTTTCCTTTTTGTCTTTTTTTGTGACCGGTAAGGGGATCGCAACCCTCAGTGTCGCGCCTGCACCGCGCTCAACCAGTGAGCGGACCAGTCTCTATATGGGATCCGAACCCTCGGCGGGAGCGCCGCCACCCTCCCAAGCGCCGCACTCTACCGAGTGCGCCACTGGGCCGGCCCACAACAACCCATTTTACAGAGGGAAAAATTGAGGTCCAGAGAAGTTCGTTGACTTGCCCAAGGTTTTACAGCCAATAAGAGGCAGTCAGAATTTGAAACCAGGTTTTCTGGCTCCAGAATCCTTCACACAAGACTACCACTCAATAAATAATTGCTGCCTTAATCCATCAGAATCACAGAACCACAATAACTGAGAACACACCCAAAACAGGTGCACAGTGTGTAGAATCACAGGAGGGCAATACAGACACATGAATAGAACCCCCCTCACATGTCACATCACAGACCACAGAAACAACACAAAGAAAGACACAGCCTGACAATCCCCACATAAACACACAGCACCCAGAGAGTCACACAACCGCACACAGAGACACAACACACCCAAACCCAGACACATCAACACACCCAGAGCTCACTGAGTCCCTCCTGTTCTGCTCCCAGCCCCTCTGGGTTGGCCCTCAAGGAAACAGCAGGTTTAAGAGAGAAGGGGGGCCACCTCACTTGTCCGCTCAGCCTGACTGGTTCCACTGGGGCTGAGGATGGCACAACCTGCCTTGTGAAACCCATGTTGGGCAACTGGACTCAGACCTGTCCTGGACGCCTAGATTCTGGGGAAAAGGGGGCTGGGAGCCTGGATTCCTGGGTTCTGAGGGAGTAGGGGCTGGGTGCCCCATTCATTATAAGAGAGAGGAAGGGGAGATTGGGACTTGTATTCTCAGGTATTGAGGAGGGGAAGGCGTTGGGGTCTGGACTCCTGGGTTCTGAGAGAGAGGAGACCGGGTCCCTAAATTCCTCTGTCTTTGCAGGCAGAGTTCTGTATTTTGCAAATAAAAATACAGGAAGCCTAGTTCAATTTGAAGTTCAGATAAATAACAACTACTTTTTTAGTGTATTTCCCAAACACTTGGGAACACACTTATACTTAAAAAAAAAAAAAAAGTATTTGCTGCCACCCATCTTCCCAGAATGGGAATTTCTTTTATGTTTCCATTTTTTCCTGGCTCCCTTTTGTTTTTGTGCATAAAATTTAAGGTCATCTGGATAGGGAAGCAACCTGGAGCTGAGGTCAGTGGCGCCTTTTTCTTTTTAGATGTGAGGGAGGCCAGGAAAAGATCAGCTTAACCATTTCCAATGCACCAAGCTGTGCCAGCAGTTCAGGGGCCCGACTATCCCTCTATAGATTGTGTAGAGACTGACTTCCTGGTCAGTTGGTATGTGTCCAAATCCCCACTGACCATGAATGTTCTAGTTGATGGTGAGCGGTACAGTCCCACTTCCCCATCTCCCCAAGTAGCTGATGTTAGAAAACCGTAATTATTTTTCCCTTCTGAATGGTCTACAATTAAAACTTGCAGCAATTTGCACTTTTGAAAAAAATCAACTAATTAATTTTTTTTTAAGTTTTTGTTGTTTATCTGAAATTCGGATTTAACCAGAAGTACTCTCTTTTATCTGGCAACCCCATTTGAGGGGCATGGAGGCCAGATGCCTAGTGACTGTGCCACAGTCACCCTCAGCCCCCAGGCCTCTTCCTGCTCATGGCCCTCCTCCTCACCCCCAAGCAGGCCACCTCACAGCTTCCCCAGTCCCGATTTCCTCATTTACATGAATTGCTACATCTAATTGGGGCCCCCAGGCTGTGTCAGGAGGGGAAGAGGAAACTCAAGGACAACTCAGACTGTCATGGGGGCATCAGGGGGCCCAGGGTCCTCAAAACTGACTGACCCTGAGGCACCTGCAAGCCCATAGTCTGGACAGCTTGAGGGATGGGGCCTGGAGATGGGGAGAGATCCTGAGATAGGAGACCCCAAGATAAGGGCACAGAGACACCGAGCCTGGAGGGAGAGAGACCCAGAGGTGGAGAGACAGAGAATCAGAGATTTGGAAACAGATTTGCAGAAATGAGGAAAGAAAGAGAGATTGAGACCCAGAGAGATAAAGATGGAGAGACAGGGACAGAAGTAGATGCAGAGATGGAGAGACAGGGACAGAAGTGGGAAGAAGATGTCCCCCAGATACTCAGGCTCCCAGACCAAGTGAAGGACATGCACAGGGAAGACAATGAGCACTGCCCATAGGTCTGTGGACAAGGAGAGCCAGCCATCTGGGTGGTGCCAGGACATCAAGTCTTGGGTCCTCTGGAGTATCAGGGTGGGGGGAAAACTGTGATCCCAGGCCAGCAGGGTGATCCTCCTGTCATCACCTTACACCATACCCAGTGGGGTGATGACAGCACCTCTGTGGGTGACACCCCAATTTTCTGGTGCCTCCCACATTTTTGGGGTGATGCCCATGCTGGGAACCCCACCCAGCTCTACTGCTGCTTCCCTCACTGAGTCACCTCCAACCCTGTCAGGCGGGTTGGGGGGAGACTAGCAACTCAGGCATCCAGGCCCCCAGCTCCTTCACCCCTCAGGAGCCCAGTGGTTTGGAATCCCAAGACCTCTACCCTACTCAGTGATGTGCAGCCTAGCCTAATGAGACTCAAGAGTCCAGGCCTCCAGCCCCTGATCCCTCACACCCAGGAGTCCAGACCCCCAGTTCTCTGTTCTATTAGGACCCAGGAGTCCTGGGCCGGATCCGCCTCCTTCAGGAACCACGGCTTTTCAGTTCCCAGCCTCCTCCCTTCCCAATTTGGAGGTGGAGTGAGGTGTGTTTATTTACTCTGGTTCAAGCATGAGTCACTCCTCAAAACATATCCCCCCATCTGTCTCCTGGCCCTGCATCGGAGGGCAATGTCCCCCTCTCCCAGGGAAGTGGAGACATCACTAAGTATGATGAGAGAGACCCTTAAAAGGGAGCCTCACATTGCACTCTCTCCTACGCCAATGACCCTTCTCTCTCTCCCACCCACCTCCTCCACCCGCCTCCCCTTCCCTCTAGGCCTCTGCTGTGGTCCCCTCCACCTGCCTCTTTACCTTTCCATTTCTGCATCTCTCTTCTCTGAATCCTATCTCCCCTTTTCTGGTTATTCCTCCCCAGATCTCTCTCTCTCTCTCTGTCTCTCTCTCTCAGCATCTCTTTCTCCATCTCTCTCCCTCCCATCTCACCATTTCCCTGCCTCCCCTTCTGTCTCTGTGTCCCCCATTCCTTCCCCATTTCTCTTTCTCTCCCTCTCTTTTGGTCTCTGCACATTGACTCAGCTGTGCCCCCTCCACCTTCTCTCCCCATCTCTCTGTCTCTATTTCTGCCTACTGCTGTTTCTATCTCCACCCCCATCTCCTCATCCCTGGATACATACACACACATACACACACACACACACACACACACACAATTTCCTCAGTCCTGGGAGGTGAGACAGGAGGGGAACGGGGGGTGGGGAATGGAGAGGGAGGGTGAGAAATCCCAGTGGGGAGAAGAGGGTCAGCCAGACCGGCTTGGCTCCCTGGGCATCTCCATCAGAGCCCCGCCCAGGGCCTCGTGGCCCGCCCATATAAGAGGCTCCTGACCCAAGACTGAGAACTCAGTGCCCGTGTCACCCAAGCCTGTCTCCATCACTACCATCGTCGTCCTGCAGGTAGGAACACCCTTCCCTCAGCCCTCTGCTCTGAGGTTGGTCCCTCTGCCCTGTTCTCCCTCCACCCTACCCCACTCACACTTCTCTGTCTCCTTTCATATCTCCGTCTGCCTGTCTCTCTGGACATATCTTTCTCAGTGCCCCCCTGAATCCCTTCTTCTCAACCTGAATGGCACTGGGTTGAATTTGTAAATCCTGAGGTCCAGCATTCCCTCTACTAACCCCCTTGGCTGGGGGGCCATCAGATGTGCAGCATTTCTCTTTACCTCTCTGAGCCTCAGTGTTCCATCAGTGAAATGGGCTTGCAGAGAAATCAAAGTGCTGGGCACATGTGGGCATTACTGGCGCCTGGCTCTGATTTCTTTCTCCCCTTGTCTCTGACTCTGCCTGTCTCTGTCTCTTGGTCCCTCTCTCCAGCTCTTCCTCTGGTATAAGGAGGATCCTCTGGGGTCTGTCGGGCAGCCATAAAGAAATGGGCGAGTTTCTCGCCCCCACCCTATTTATTCCCTGTTCCACACCTCTCCTAGCCAGCAGGCTGACCTGGCCTCTTTCTCCCCAGCTCCCCTCCCCCTGAAAGCCCAGCCCCCAGTACCCCAGTCCCCTCCCCTCCCCTCCCCAGTATCCAGCATCCCTTGGACAGATTCCACCGCTGTCGCTGCAGCCACCTCTGCCGTCCCCAACGCCACCTCCTCAGGGCCATCAAGATGCAGTTTGAGATGCATGACAACGTGAAAGGCAAAGGTGGGATAGCTGGATGGACCGGCAACCCTCTCAGTACCCGGAACGTGGCCGCCTCCCTCCCCTGGGCACCCTGGCTTCGAAGACAGATGGCTCCTGCTTCCACCCCAGAGGCCCCCAAAATTCGGGAGCCCAGCCCCCCAGGCCCAGACGTAGAGGAGGAGGCGGCACGTCTCTGCTCCACCCAGATGTGGCACCCACTCTTCCTCAGACCCGCAGGAGCTCCCCACCCCAAGCTCAACCAGATGTGCAGGAGGCGGCGGCAACAGGGACAGACTGGGGTGTCGATGTCCAGATGTGGCAAAAGGGAAGGGGGAGGCTTAGTGGTGTCCCCTCAGTGGGCGGCCTGGCGGCCCCGCCCAGACTGCCCGGCAGAGGGAAGGGTGGCTGGGGCTCAGGAGGCGCTGCGACACTGCCCGCTGACCCCCGCCCCCCCACCTCCGCAGCCATGTCCTACCCAGTGACCAGTCAGCCCCAGTGTGCCAGCAGCTGCTACCAGACCCAGCTCAGTGACTGGCACACGGGCCTCACGGACTGCTGCAACGACATGCCCATCTGTGAGTGCCCGCCAGCACCCTCTCCAGGCCCGCCCGGGGAAGGGAGGGAAGCTCACCTCCAACCCCCTCCGACGCCCTCCTCACCCCACTGCCACCTCCCTTCCTTGGACTTTTCATTCCCACTCCCCAGCCCTCACCCCTTCCCGGAGCCCAGCACTCCCAGGATGCCGACCTCGTTCACACCTTCCCACGCTCAGCTCGCCCTCGCATGCTCACCCTCCCCTCACACCCTCGCTCTTCTCGTTGCGACCTCCAATTCCCCCTTCAAACCCCATCTCCCAACCGCTAAACCACCCTCTCCTCGGACCCCTAATTCCCTCTGGGACCTCTTCTTCATTCCTCCAACGTTCAATTCCCTCCGGGCCCTTCCACTCCCCTCTGCGGCCCGTCAGCCGCGCCCCTCGGCCGGCCCCGCCCCTGACCGCCCTGCGCCCGGCCCAGGTCTGTGCGGCACTTTCGCTCCCCTGTGCCTCGCCTGTCGCATCTCCGACGACTTCGGCGAGTGCTGCTGCGCGCCCTACCTGCCCGGAGGCCTGCACTCCATCCGCACCGGCATGCGCGAGCGCTACCACATCCAGGTGCGCGCCGGGCCCCGGACCCGCGGGAGCAGGAGGCTGGGGTCTGGCCTCCTGGGACCCAAGGCAGAGCTCCTGACCTCTCTCTCCTACCGTCTAGGGTTCCGTCGGGCACGACTGGGCGGCTCTCACCTTTTGTCTGCCCTGCGCCCTCTGTCAGATGGCGCGGGAACTGAAGATCCGAGAGTAGAGACGTTCCCCGCCTTCCCCTTCTTTTCCACTGGCCCCACCTGGACTCCTCTGGCCCCACCTGGAAAGGCCTGTCCCGCAGCCCCTGTCCCGCCAGCAGAAATACACCTCTAATAAAATCCTGAAAACCAACTCCGCCTACATCCCTTTTGTCCCAGAGGAGGAATCTGGGTGGAAAGGAAGGTGGGGTCACAGGAAACATGTCTAGGTGTGGAGAGACGAGCTGACTCTGAACGGCTGTATATGACTTTTGCAAGTCTTCCCTCTTTGTAGAGGTTTAGACCCAGATGTCCTCAAAGTAAAACCACTAACCCCTTAGCTGCAGACTCCCTGTCTGAAACTCTGCTGGCATCCTGAAAATAAGCAAAAACAGAAAGGAAGTCAAGGCACTAAAACTCAAAGAAAAAACTTGGGAGAACCGCCCTGCTCACTCAGTACCTACAGACTTTCTGATCTACACACAATTCTAACAGGTTTAGGGGACTTTTGTCTCCAGAGCAGAGAATCGCCAAGCTTAAGGAAGGCTCTCTGGAGCTGAAAAGAATCCTTAAGGATTATCCAGTACAATCAACAGTCTTTAGGGCCAGCCAGTTAGCTCACTTGGGAGAGCGTGGTGCTGACAACACCAAGTCAAGGGTTAAGATCCTCTTACTGGGGCCTAGCCCGTGGCGCACTCAGGAGAGTGCGGGGCTGTGCTCAAAAAGGACAAAAAAAAAAAAAAAAAAAGATCCCCTTACCGGTCATCCTTATACTGGGGGTGGGGGGGTGGTGGGAGTCTTTATTGTATAAGCAACTAGCAGATTAGAAAACGTTCAGGTCTCAAAATTGGACAAACTTGGGATCCAACCTTGATCCTGCCACTTACTATCTTTTCATTTTGTTGTTGTTTGCAGCTGGCCAGTACCGGGAACTGTGGTGTTACAACACAATGCTCAAACCAGCTGAGCTAACCAGCCAGCCTTGCTGCTGTGTTATCTTAAGTGAATTCATAAACTTCTCTGAACCTGTTTCCTTCTCTGAGGGTAACAATCCCAGATATGCCATATGGTTACTGTGAGAGCAAGAGATGTCACAGATGGAAAGGCCATAGGGTGAGATCAATAAATCATTGTTGTTAATATCACTATATTATGTAAAATATAGCATACCTATTCTAATATTAATACATTATTATTTGCTGTTATTCCTCTGTCTCTCTCTCTCTGGATCTGTGTATCCAACCAAGTGACATCTTCACTTGGAATATCTAAGAGCCATTTCAAATATAATGTCCAAAACCTAACTCCTGATTTCTGCCTCCCCAAATCTTCTGCTCTCACAGTCTTCCCCATCTCAGGAAAGAGCTCCATCCTTCCAGTTGCTCAGTCACTTTCTCTCTCACACAATATCCAATCTGTAAACAAATTCTGTTGGTTCTACTTTCAGAATATGTCCAGACTCTCCTCACTTCTCCCCAATCTGCTGCACCCTCCATGTTCCAGCCACTCTCCTCAACCTAAACTAATGCAGTGGCTTCCTCACTGGTTTTCCCACCCTGCCCCACCACTTTAGTCTCTTCCCCACAGACGAACCCTGTGAACACTTAAGTGAGATCACATTCCTCCTGTGCTCAGAATCCTCTCATGGCTCCATCCCCACAGAGTAAAAGCTAGAGTCCTCACCATGGCCCAAAGACCTGCAGAATCTGCCTCCTGTTCGCTCTGTGACCTTTTCTCCTCCGTCTCCCCCTTACTCCCTGTGCTCCAACCACATGAATCTGTCGTTTCTCTAAAATGCTAGGCATGCTCCCACTTCAAGACCTTTGCACTGGCTGTTCCTTCAGCTTGGAGTGCTCTTCCCTCCAATGTCCCTCTGGCTCACTCCCTCACTTCTGCTCACTTGTCATCTTATGAAAGAGGCCTTCTCTTCTCACCTTACATTAAATAGCAAGTGCCAACCCCCCACTCTTCACTGCCTTTTCTGGTTACCTTCCAACATACTGCATCATTTGCTTATTATCAGTCATCCCACTGGCTTATCACTCCATGAGGGCAGGGACCTTGTTCACTGCTGTATCTCCAGCACCTAAACAATGTGGGGCTCACTGCAGGTGACCACAGGTAGAAGCATTGGCTCAAAAGAGGGAAATGACTTTGGAGGTGATGTGTGGGGCAACAAAAAGTCAGACAGGCTTGTGTCAGAATCCAGTTTGCCTCTTAATTAGCCCTGAATTCTTCGGCAAGAGACTTAGCTTTCAAATCTGCAAAATGGAGAAAGGAACGTGTACCTCCCAGTGGTGATGGGAAGATTTAAAAATTCATGCCAAGCATCCAGCAGTACCCGGAAGGCTGTGGGGGGTAAAATTCCCCCCCTTTCTCTGAAGTCCCTACGGTGTTGGCAGCCACACATGGGCTGGAACCCAGGCCTCTGGCCTGTCATGCCCAGGCTTTCTCCCACTCACAATGAGCCTCTTGCAATCAGGTACATCCAGGGAGAAGTGACAGCTGAGAGCCTGACGTGGAGGGAGGATGAATATGTGCTATGGCTTTTGTGCAGGCACATGGGCACGGCAGGGGCAGGAGTCAGAAGGAGAGTGGCTCTGAGCCCCAAAGAAAAGGCCCAGTAACAGTGCGGATGCTCTACAAAGTCACAGGGTAACAACAAGGAAAAGGCCTTACCTGAAGGGTCCAGGCGTAACAAAGGAGTCTTGAGAAGGACCTTAGCTGCTTTCTGGCCATACAGGATGAACCGTCCTCTGGTTCAGTACTCCCTCTCTCTGGGAAGCATGTCCCGCTGCTCATTAGCTCCTCAGTTAAGTCCTGCCTTATCCTCAGTGGAAACCAGCTACTTTGAACACCTTGTTCCTAGTGCCTGCTCTGTGTTCTGGGACAGTTCTTGGCTACATCAACCTGTGTTAAATAAAGGGTTCCTTCCTTGAGAAGTAGAAGAGCCTACTGATCAGGCAGACAGCTGGGGTTTAAATGGCAGCTGTCACTCAACAGCAAAATTACACCTATGACCTTTTGTTTCATCTGCAAAATGGGCATCACATGGTACCTACCTCTTATGATTGCTGAAAAGATCAGATGAAACCACAGCAGTAATATGCTAAGCAAACTGTCTAGGATATGTTGCTGGGTAAATGCAAGTTATCAGTCACATCTTGGAAGGCAGGTACTACCATCAGCTCGTAAAGGCAAAACTCAACGGTCAGCATAATCCCTTAAATTGCCCACAAAGTCTGAAAATACCATGTTATTCGTGGGCCGCACTGGAGTCACACACACTCCCAAAGTCCAACACATCCCTGTGTCCTTGGCTGAGCACCTGATGAAGCAACCAGCTTGCACTTAGAGGCCAGACTGTACATTGTTTTAATACTCCCAGCAAGATGTCCATGCCGAGCCAAGGCTAGTGGAGGGGACAGAGACCTCCAGCTCCCACCTGCCCTCACATCAGGGCTTTTGCTTGCCCAGGGGACTGGCAGATAAAACAGCTCCCATGATACTTTTGGCTTTGACCATGAGAGTCTATCTGAATTAGAGAAAGCTCATTATGCTAGGGCCTCATTCAGTCTGCGTGCTGTCTGGTTTGAACTCTTCTGTCTTAACATCAGGGCCTGGAATAAAACCTGTGCTTGGGACCAAGGCAGTCTGTTTCCCTTTCTGAGCCAAACTGGGGTCTTAAGAAAAAAAAAAAACGGCCTCAGGGAAGGGCCAAAGGCTTCGACTGCCCACACCTCCCTTCAGTTCATCCCTTCTGAAGAACAAGAGCTTCTGTCGTGGCACCACCCCCCAGCACCTAGGAGGGGCAGCCAGGAACAAGGCTCAGACCACAAGGCTTGGAGGTGGCACCATGCAAAGGGCATTTATCCCAGTTATCCAGTGTTCAGCTGCTGGCTCAGAGAGCAGGACACCCCATCCCTCCCTCTCCTGCATGCAGACTGTGCTCAAACACCTGGGTCTTCCCCACACTTTTTATTTGTTGATTGGGTTGCTCCCCCCTCTTCAGACATGACCCTTGCCGCCTCTGATGCGCACACATTGGTGTGGCCTCTCAGACTGAGGCCCCCCCCAGCAAGGGAGACACAGAACTCAAACCACCCCACCTCCCTACCCTACCCCCTGGGACCAAAAACGGAGCTGGGGATTGGAGTTTTGCGAGAGTCCCAAATTCATGATGGCTACGACTGGAGGGACAGGGGGTCCTCAAGAGCTGGAGGAGCTCAAAAGTCCAAGGAGGTGGCTCAGGTGGGAGGCAGCCCCCAGGGAGAGCCCAGAAGTCTTCAAGGCAGCACTGTCTGGAAGAGAGCTGTGCACCAATGACTCTGGCATTTCTATCTCCAACCTTGGTGTCCACCCACAACAGCACCCCCAGCAGGCCTGCTTGGTGCAGCATCTCAGGCAGAGGTTTTGTCTCTGAGGCTACCTCCAAAACAGGCCCATGTTCCAGCTTCATCAGCTGACCCTGATCCCAAGATCAGGTAAAACCACCATTGAGCTTGGTCCCTCCAGCCTAGGGGTGGCAGCAGTACTTCCTGCTGGTGCTCACCTCCTGGCTGTCTCACTGTCCCCCTCAGCCACTTCCCTCACCAGCACTACCCACTCGCCTATACCCAATCCTTCTGTCAAAATACTCACAGTGGTTTCTGTATTTCTAGCTGGACGTGAGTGAAGAGATTAGACATCTCATGCCAAAAACTGAACTCTTGATCTTCACCACAAGCCCCCATCTGCCCCATCTTAATAAATGACCCTACCATCCACTCACAGTTCAGACCACAAAGTTAGGGGTCATCCTGGATTCAGCCCCTCCCTCACCCTGACATCCATACCTCACCACAGCCTTCCACACACATCCTGCATCTGATCCTTGTCCCCCTGCTGCCTCTCTTGCCCCCTCCAACCCATTTTCCACACCATGAGTGACCTCTTAACTAGGTATATGGGATCCTCATAAAACCACCAAGTGGCTTCCCATTGCCCTGAGAATAAGGCCCAAAACACCATCTGGGGCCCTTCTAGGACCAACAAGGCCCTGGGTGATCCAGCCCCTTCCTGTACCCAACACTTCCTCTCCTTACACTTGGTCTGGGTCACACTGGTCAGTTTCCTGGTTCTTCCAGTAAAACAAGCTGGTTCCCACCTCAGGGCCTTTCCTTGTGCAACTCCGTCTGCCTGAAACTTGCTTCCCGAAGCTCTTCCCATGGCCAGTTCTCATTCTTTCTCGGTCTAGCTTCTCTGAATGCCCAATCAACTTCAATCTGCGGGCCCTCACTGCCACATCCTGATGAGGTCTCGCAGCACTTCTTCCTCTCTGAAACTATCGCGCGCGCGCGTGCGTGTGTGTGTCTGTGCGTGTGTCTGTGTGTGTGTGTGTCTCTCTCTCTATCATGTGTGTGTGCGCACACGCACGCACTGCCTGTCTCCCTTCAGCAGAACCTAAGTCCCATGAGATCAGGGAACCTCACCTCTGCATTCTTTCTTTGCCCCATGCCTACAACAGTGCCTGGCACATAGCAAGTGCTCAATAAATAGTTGCTGAATGCAGAACAAAGGAAACCCTGTCTGGGGACCCCCAGAGGAAGGGAGCCAGTGGGTTCTGAGGAGACAGTGTTCAGGGCCCCAAGTCCAGAGCTGTCCCATCAGGTGACTCAGCTGCTGTGGCTGAGGGCCCCGTGGCTGGTCAGAGGGACATGCTGGTGAGGTTGTCCTGGCTCAACAGTCCCTTCCGGCCTGTGCCAGCCCCATGCCCACTGCCCCCAGCACCCCCACCACCCCCACAGTACTCGTGCAGCCTGTGCCGCAGCGTGACAAGGGCTGACCCTAGGCAGGCACCATTGGGTGCGTGGGGCCCGCCAGGCAGCTGGAGCAGCAGTGTGGCCACACCAGCCATGCCATCTTCTGTGGGCTCAAGGGTGATGGGCCCAGCTCGCAGACCAGCAGTGGTGGAGGGGATGGCTGGTGGGCACCCCCCTCCCACAGGTCCCCAGGGCCCACCCGCCCCTGTCAGCAGAAGGGGTGCCAGGAAGGGCTCAGAGCGGCGGAAGGTGGGTGGCGGGAGCCCAGCTGGCTTCCAGGCAGGGGCTGGGGCAGCAGGGTCAGGTGGAAAGCAGACAGTGACCTTGGCAAAGGGGCGGCTGGCCATCTTGGTCATCTCCTGTAGGTGCCGGCGCTGCTCCTGCCGCTGGTCCAAGGCCTGCTTGGCCTTCCAGAGGAGCACACAGAGTGAGAGGAAGAGGAAGAAGCAGGAGAAGAAGACAGAGAAGAAAACAAACAGATCGATGTGGGCCTGGTCCTGCCGGAAGAAGAGCAGGCCCTGCGAGTCGGCTGAGCCATTGGCACCGGGCCCACTTGGGTCTCCCACGCCCAGCAGCAGCAGGTAGAAGCGGCTTGACTTGAGTGCGTGGTGCTCGTGCGGGTAGGTGATGACCAGCCGGTCCCGAACCCCACGGACCACCAGTACTGCTGATGGCTCTGTCACTGTCACATAGGTAATCAGGCCCTGTGGCCACACCTCACGTACTCGTGGCTCCATTGGGATGCCTGGCCCACTCCCGGCCCCTGGTCCCCCTGGATCCCCGGCCCCCCGTGGCCCACCATCAGCAGGGGGTGGGGGAGGTGGTGGAGGTGGGGGGGGCTGGATATGCACAGTGTGGATGCCAGTGTCAGGGGCCACACGGACCACAAAGGTGTCATAGGAGGTGGAGACGTAGAGGTCCACAGCACCGAAGGTCACGTCCAGTGTCAGGCGGATATCCACATTGGTGAACTTGGGCTGCACACCAAAGAGGACAGTGCGGCCTGAGCCCAGTGCCCGGCGCTTGGGCTCATGGAAGCAGTTGGTCTGGGATGTGGGGTCCAGGCAGCACTCCTGCTCCACTGAGATCAGACGGTAGCACTGCTGGCCACCCAGCGGGCTCCCATGGAATGACTCCCGGCACTTGGCACACTGTGGGGAGGGCGAGGGTTGGAGGCAGCCATCATGGCTAAGCTCAGTGCCAGGCCACCCCCCAGACAGAACTGACATCCTTACCTGTTGTTAAGGAGCCACTGCCCTGAGCACCGTCCCCCTCCCCCACTGTGCCGCAGCCACTTCCTTGTGACCTCTGGAACTTCCCTGCCACAGTATGGACACTGCCAGGACCCAACACTCCAGCATTGCTGTGCCTGGTGTCACCCTCACTCTCTCTAGCACCCTGATGCTGAGGCCTCTAGCACTCTCAGGCACAGTGATGAAGAGCTTCTGCATTCTGACTCTACCTCCTCATTAACTATATGGCCTTGGACTAGTGATTTAACCCCCCTGAGCTTAAGATTCTTCCTCTGTACACACGTAGTAAGTGTGGCTTGCTCACAGGACTACTGAAATCACATGCACAGCACTTGGTACAGGGTCAGCCAACCCACTGGCCTGCCTGGCTGTTTCTGGACCGTGTTGGGCATGCCCCCACCTCAGGGCCTTTGCACTGGCTGATTCTCTGCTGGACACTCTCCTCCCGCACATCCGCCCATCTGGCATGCTCACATCCCTCTAACTGGCATTCTCTGGGTCAAAATACTTGGCATTCAAGTGTCACCTTCTCATTGAGGCCTTCCCTGGCCACTGTATCTACTATTTCCATTCTTAGCTAGGAATTTTCCCCCAATTTCTACTTAATTTTTCTCCTTATTGCTTATCCCTGTTGAACACATTGCGTATCTTACTTATTCATTTGTTCATTGCATGACTCCTCCAGGATAATGTAAACTCCTAGATTTTGCCTGCTTTGTTACCTACTGTGTCCCCAGCACCTTGCACAGCACTTGGCATATAGGAAATGCTGAGTAAATATAAGTTGAATAAATGAGTGGATGGACTGATAAAAGCTACTATGATTCCTGTAGCCGAGTGGAAACCACTTGAGTTCTGGGATAAGACCAGGGTCAGTCCAGGCTCCAAACTGGCTGCCTGACCTAGTGCAGTACATTTAATGTCTCTGAGCCTGTTTTTCTCTTACTACTGTACCTCACCAAAGCCCTAGCACAGTCTTGCCAAGACTTCTACATCCGTGCTGTCACCACTATATCCACAACACAGCACCCAGCTCAGTGGCAGGCACTCCTTACATACTATTACTCCTATTATTATTAGAACCAAAAGAACTGCTACTTTAGAGCTGCCAACAGAGCACAAGAGGAGGTCTCAATCTCTGGGACTCTCTGGTTAAGGCCAATGGGCCTTTTGATTATAAATCAAGAAAGCAAATATTTTGATCCAGGGAATGCCAGTTAGAGCAGTTGGTTAGAGTGCACTGTTATAACACCAATGTCAAGGGTTTGGATCCCCGTACTGGCCCCTGCCAAAAAACAAACAAACAAAAAATTTCTGATCCAGGATGGAAATGTTAGGGGTTACTAAGTCTTATAAAACTATTGCCATTTTGGGTGGAGTTGCATCTCTGCAGATATGATGTATCTGTAGATGGGTGGAGGAGACTGAAGTGAGC
The DNA here is from genome assembly GCF_000696425.1 of Galeopterus variegatus. Taxonomy (NCBI): domain Eukaryota; kingdom Metazoa; phylum Chordata; class Mammalia; order Dermoptera; family Cynocephalidae; genus Galeopterus; species Galeopterus variegatus. The sequence continues at coordinate 545,136 of NW_007726417.1, read as the reverse complement.
AAGGGACTTTCTCTTCCCCCTTGGGAACTGGAGGAAGCAGGTGGGTGGGTGGGTGGGTGGGTGGTGGGAGCTGTACTCCAAGAAGGGAGTGTGGGGGGCCGGCCTGTGGCTCACTCGGGAGAGTGTGGTGCTGATAACACCAAGGCCACGGGTTCGGATCCCATATAGGGATGGCCGGTTTGCTCACTGGCTGAGCGTGGTGCTGACAACACCAAGTCAAGGGTTAAGATCCCCTTACCGGTCATCTTTTAAAAAAAAAAATAAATAAAAAAAAATAAAAATAGAAATAAAAATAAAAAATAAGGAAAAAGGAACAAAATATGCTGGTAGGACATCGAGTGGCTGGCTATTTGATGATGGTGAAATTATGGGCAATTTCTGTTCTGTCTTCTAAATTGTCTCTAACATGGATATATTATTTTAAAAATGAAAAAAATTGATGTACCCATGAAAAGAAGTGGCCTCTTCAGCTGCCCAGCACAGCTGGAGACTGGGCAGTTTGTGGATCCTAGGAGATTGGTTGGGACGATAGCCTTAGGGCACTGAACATTCCAGAACCCCAAGGCCAAAATCTGCCCTGCTGGCCAATAAAAAACCAGGCTGTGATTGCCCTGGCCGGGGTCCTTGGCCCCAGGCACATCTACACCCAGATTGTATCTGAGGACCATTCAGAGGGTCTGAGCTTGTCTTAGGGTATGGGGGCTGGAAGGGAGTGTGGGATATCCTCCCCATGGGAGGTGAGCCTGCAACATAGCAGCCAGCCAGGTGGCCAGTGCAGGTGTTCCAGGAGCCTCTCAGCAAAAGAAAAGAGAAATGGACTCAAGGGGAATTTGAATCTGCGCTTTAGAACTTATGAGATTTCCTGTTAGGCCAGGTCCTCAGATGGAGGCTACCCCTTGGGGAGAACCTGCCTGAGAATAAGGCCAACACAGAGGAAAGCAGAGTCAGATGTGGGAAAAGTGAGATTCCTGATGTCATTGTGTGAGTACCTAGATCCAGCTATTCCTAAAGGCAGACCCCAGACTTCAATTTTGAGAGACAATGCATTTTCTTTTTTTGTTTAAGCTACTAAGATGGGTGTTCTGGTATTTGCAATCTTCAAATTGTAACTATCTGTAATAGAGACTGTCTCCCCACCAGTCTGAGAATCCCCCAGCAGTTCACATCTGAATCCCCAGCATCACTGTCCAGGGCCTGAAACTGACTGGGACTCAGGAACAGTCTATCAAGCTAACACTGATCCCAAGACCACAGACATCAGAACCATGTTGTCAGTCCTACCTGGGCCTAACTACCTCATCCCAGCTTTGACCTCTTGGGGATGTGCGGCCCTCAGCCTGTAATTCGCTTCTCCATTCGTACCTGGTACTTGTAGCAGTCTCGGCGGTCACTGGGGGAGCTGCCCTGACATGTGCCCGTCTCTGTGTTGTTCTGACACGGGCAGCCTGTTCCATCTTGTTCGTTACATGTGTCTGCATGGCCATTACACTGGCATCTGAAGACGGAGAAGATGGGGGTTACAGAGCTTCCATGACCAGCAGGGGCCCAGGCTGGATGCTGCATATGTGAGCTCAACTCTGTGTAGCAAGCCAAAAGAGGAAACTGAGGCTCGCAGAAGTCAAGCCATTTGCCTAAGGCTACACAGCAGTTAAGTTGCCATTAGGATTGGAATGCAAACTGGACTGACTCCAGAGTTCACTGAATATTCAAAAGGAATGGGATGAAATGGGGAGGTTGCTTTGAGGCCTCTTCCTCTGAAGCCCTCTCTCTCTGCCCACCAGTTTGGACAAGGACTGCTCTGTAGCCTGCGTTTCAGCACTGCCTCTGAGGTAAGGGCTCTCATCTGAGTCAAGCTCATTTCTTCCAACTACTGCCCCAGCCTATGGGCTCCCTGGGGATGTTCTCCTGACTAAGGTCAGAGCACTAGGGAGGAAGGTCTGGTTCCCAGAGCTATTCTTAGTAAGAAAGATGAGGGTCCCAAACCCTCTTCCTCTTACTTGGTGCACTTCCCGTCCAGGAGGAAGTAGCCGTGGAGGCAGCTCTCGCATTTGTCGCCATAGCTGTTATTCTGGCAGTTCACACACACGGCCTCGTCTTCACTAGGACCCTCTGTCACCCAGTTTTCAATCTGGCCAAGGAAGGACAGGGTAGTCAAAAAAAGGCATGAAGCAGCCTCCTCCTCCCTCAGACTCAGGAGTCCAAGCCCCCAGCCCCTCCTCCCTCAGACCCAGGAGTCTAGGCCCCAGCCCCTTACCTCCTCTGGATCCAGTGAGTACTTCTCTGGCTCCCTCCTGGCCATTTCAAGCTCCATTCTGGAGACGCAGACATGGCTATTGCCACGACAGAAAGCATGGCAGGGCCGGCAGGTCCCGCCCCCGACGGCTGAACCCACGAACAGTGGGAGGCACTGCTCACAGTGGCTGCCCTGGGAACCCAGAGCAGAGCAGTCAGAAGGGTGGCAGAATCATGGGGGATGGCGCAATTTAGACCCCGCCTTCACTTGCACACTTACAGCCCAAAGTCCTGAGCTCAAAAAGCCCTTCTCTACTATGCCAAATCTTCCTCTGTGTGCCCACCCTGCCTGGCCCAGCACCCACTCTGCCCACTATTCTTTTTTTTTTGTCTTTTTTACTGACCGGTAACGAGATCGCAACCCTCGGTGTCGCGCCCGTACCGGGGACCGGCAACGGGATCGCAACCCTTGGTGTTGCGCCCGCACCGCGCTCAGCCAGTGAGCGGGAACCGGTCTCCACATGGGATCCGAACCCTCGGCGGGAGCGCCGCCGCACTCCCAAGCGGCACACTCTCCAGTGCGCCACCGAGCTGGCCCTCTGCCCACTATTCTAAGGCAGCCCCTCTGTGATACAAACCCAGATGGTGTCCCAAAGTCTTCTCACACCTCCCCGGAACAGGGCTCTGCCACCACTTCCCTGCCCCTGGCTTATCAGGGCTTGGAATGCAGCTCAAGATGCCTGAGCATGGGCTGAAGGCAAGCAAGGGTCCTGGGATCAGGGATCTGAGGCCTTGGGCAGCCCACCTTGGTGTGGTTGCGGCAGAGCAGGCAGTGGTCACGTGCCCCCACGCCGGCACACTCGCTGTGGCGGTTGCAGCGACACTCTGTGGAACAGTTGCGGCCGACAAATCCAAAATGGCAACGGCAGTAGTCGGGTTCCACACATGAGCCATTCACGCAGCCCTGGGCGCACACAGGGCGGCAAAGCCCTGTCATGCTGCAGGGGCAGAGCAGGGATGAGGGCAGGGGTGAGAGTAGGTGGCTGGGCAGGAGACCCACCCTCCTCATAGCCTGGCCCACCACCCACTACACCACCTCATCTTAACTAGTCACTCATCCCTGGTCTTTCCATCACCTCTTCCACCAAGATCTAGCCCACAACCCTCCTTCTTCTCAGGGCCCCCTATTAAACCCATTAATCCTTAATCTATCTCACCATCCGGTCCCTTCCACAACTGAGCCCACTACCCTCCACCTTCCTAGATCAATCCCACCACCTTCATGCCACGGCCTTCCTTTTCTTCTACCCTGCTTGCTCTAGACCTCATCCTTTACTGCTCCCCACGGACTCTCCTACCTCACAGTCTGCCTGGCACTGCTCCTCCAACCCACTCCAGCCCCTGTACGGTCTACAGCCTCACTTGTCCATGGTGTAGCCCGTCTTGCAGCTGCATTCATAACCGTGGGGCTGGTCATGGCAGTTCTGTGTCTCGTTGCAGTCATGGTGCCCATTTGCACACTCATCCTCAGGGGGGCAGGACAGGAAGGCCCAGGAGGCCCCTGGATGCCCACATGTCAGCCCTGGCAGCAGGGATACATAGCTTCACCTGGGGGGGCCTCTGCACCACTCATCTCCAGCCACCCAGGCCCTTACTCCCACTTCCTCGGAGCCACGCCTCTGACAGCTTCCAGGACCCCCCAGGTTCTCTGTGCCAGACCCAAGCCAAGGGCTACACCCCTCTGCCCCACCTCCAAGCCCCTCTCACCATCACGGGGGCCGCTGAGTCCACCTTCCATGCAGCGGCCACCCCCATCCTGGCCCCCCCAGGCACACCAGCCACAATGGGGGCGGCGCAGGCACAGGGCACACTGGGTCACCTGAGCACAGCCCAGGGAGCAGCTCTCAGGTCCCCGAAGCAGCCGCCCACAGCCTCCAGCCATACATCGCAGGGGCAGGTAGGAGGGACTCAGACACTGTACAAGGGAGGGGAATTGGGGGTTGGGGAAGAGAGAGGCAGGGAAAGAGGATTTTGGATATCTTCCCAGACCGCACACTCTTCTCCAAGGCCTCACCCCTCCCCTGGCCATAGGTAGTTGGACCAAAGTGAACCCTGGTTGGGGGCATCATATTCTCCCTCTCAAGCATCTGCAACTAGACATCAAGACTGGAAGTGGGCTGGGGAGGTTCTTGAAACTGGGAGATCATGTAGACTTGGGCCAGAGGGAGTGTTTGGAAGAGCAAATGATGAGCAAATGAAAAGAACATGGAGAGGCAGGAAAAGAGCAGCTGCAGAAAGATGAGAACCACGTACCCCAGACCCCAGGCTCATCGCCAGTCCCTTGTGAGGCCTCGCTGCACCTTCCACCCTGGGACCCAAAGACAGCACTGTACTGGCATCGTCAGTTCCCTTCACCTACCTAGCTAAGAGACCTTCTGTTTCTTACAACTAAAGAAGGCAATGATCCCAGATGGAGACAGAACAGAGTATCAGGAGTGAGGATGCAAACCACAGTCACTTGGAAAAAAATGTAGACCTGGCTGCTGGGGCAAAAAGCTTCTCCCACCCCAAACCAGGAAGCTCAGGAATCCTGGGTTGGGGGCCAGGCAGCAACTTAAAGCCATCATTTATCATGTTTTAAGATCCAGACGACATGTATAATGATGTTCGGCCTCTTGGGAACTTGTATTTAAGAGCATTTTATTTACTGTTTGGGCCTTAAGTGAAGTATAAGAGGAAAGAGATTAATTTGGGCTGGCTGCCTGAGAGCACTTAGGAAAAGCAAAGCAACCATGTAATCTTGAAATAGAAAACCCTGATTGCTGTGGCCGGAGCTCTGAGCCCACTGAGGGTTAGGGCCTGTGACCAGCTGAGCCTTGCTGAAAAGCCAGAGGCAAATTCTCTGCCAGACTGGGCTTCCAGACCTAAATTTAGTGCACCCACTGGCAGATGGTAGGCCAATGTGGGAGGAGAACCCCGAGTTCTCGGTCCTGTACAGCACTTTTTGCTATGACTTCCCTAGTGGCCAAGTTTGATGATGCTCAACACCATAAAGTACATTTCCTGTGTTCCTGGAAAAGGTGTATGAACATAAGTTCCAAGAGCAAGATCCTAGCTTATCTTTTTGCTGGGGTTTTTTTTGTTTTGGGTTTTTTTTTTTGCAGCTGGCCAATACAGGGATCCGAACCCATGACCCCGAAGTTACAAGGCTGCACTTTAACCAACTGAGCTAACTGGCCAGCCCTAGCTTGTCTATTGACATACCCCACAGCCTAGCCAAGTGCCCAACACAAGGAAGGTGCTCAATAATATGTCTGTTGAAGGGAGGGAAGGAAAGAGGAAGTGAGCAAGGATGGGAGGAAGGAGGCAGGTCAGGGAAGAGAGCTCTTTGTTGCCTGCCCCAGGCTCTGAAACCAAAGCCATTAAAAAGAACAATGTCAGATGGTTAAAATCTGGCAGCCCTTGAGCCAAATCATAACAGGTCTGTCCTGCACGCCTGTTATGTTTGACCTGTACAGTGTTGTTAAAAAATCTGAGTCAACACTTTAGCTGCCTGGGAGCAGCACATGCCAATAGGCTCTTTGGTGTTGCTCTACTGTCCCTGGAGTCCCCATGAAGACAAACAATGGAAATCTCAATAATGTCTGGAAAGGACTTATATTGCTAAAAGGACCCCAGAGACAGAGGCCTCTCTGCTTCTTACAGACTGACACCATAAGGGGCCTCTGCCCTTTGGCCACACAGAGAACCCCCATGGAGAATCTCCACAGCAACCTTCTTGGTGTATCTCAGACACTGGAGATTGGGAATCCTCCTAGTGGGTGGAACTTGGGATGGCCAGGTTGTCCCTACCACAGCTCATTACAATAAAAACAATAAAAATAAGTATATTGAGTGCTTACTGAATGCCAGACACTGCTCCATGCTCTAAATAAATTCTCCCATTTAACTGGTACAACCTCCCTACAGAATGGGGCCTATTTTTTTTTTTTTTTAAAGATGACCGGTAGGGCCGGCCCGGTGGTGCACTGCTACAGTGCGCCGCTTGGGAGCGCGGTGGCGCTCCCGCCGAGGGTTCGGATCCCACATATGGACCGGTTCCCGCTCACTGGCTGGGTGAGGTGCGGGCGTGACACCGAGGGTTGCGATCCTGTTGCCGGTCCCGGTCCAGTACGGGCGCGACACTGAGGGTTGCAATCCGTTGCCGGACATGAAAAAAGACAAAAAGGAAAAAGATAAATAAATAAAGATGACTGGTAAGGGCCGGCCCGGTGGCGCACTGGAGAGTGCGCCGCTTGGGAGCGCAGCGGCGCTCCCGCCGAGGGTTCGGATCCCATGTGGAGACCAGTTCCCACTCACGGGCTGAGTGCGGTGCGGGTGCAACGCCAAGGGTTGCAGTCCCATTGCCGGTCCCTGGTACGGGCGCGACACCGAGGGTTGCGATCCCGTTACCGGTCAGTAAAAAAAAAGACACACAAAAATAAAAAAGATGACCGGTAAGGGAATCTTAACCTTTGACTTGGTGTTGTCAGCACCATGCTCTCCCAAGTGAGTTAACCAGCCATCCCTATATGGGATCCGAACCCGTGGCCTCGGTGTTATCAGCACCGCACTCTCCCGAGTGAGCCACAGGCCGGCCCATGGAATGGGGTCTGTTGATGATTCTCATTTGATCAAATACTCACTGACGCTGGGAAAGCCACTTGCCCAAGGTCAAACAGCTGGGAACTGGTGAGGTTGGATCCGAACCCAGGCCCGGCTGACCATGGAGCCTAAGCTTTTGATCACGAGGGAAAACACCTCTGGGGAGTGAGCTAACATGCTACTCCAAGGCAGGGCTTCTAGCTCTAGATGCGAATGCTGTGAAATTCTTGGTCCTCCACGCCCTAACCTCATGGACCTGAATATGCAGGAAGTGATGTCATTTCTTTCTTTAGTCCACCTCTCAAAATGGAAGTTCTAATAGCAAGTGTCCCATTTTCCCTGCACTGTCGTCTCCTGGGTGTGCAGGTGGTAGCTGGACCCATCATTTAGTTCATGGGTCATGGGATTATGAGTATTCATGCCTCCAATGGGTCTTGAACAACTGAGGTATGAATGAGGAGCGGACATCAATGGAAATGAGACTCAGAACTCTGGCCCAGTGACACTGCTTCTGGATGTGACAGCAGGAGGTGAATAGGTCCTATCTCCCACTGGGGTGGGGTGGGGGGGAAATGCCTTTGTGTCTGCTGCCACAACAGCTAAATCATGCTAGGTGGAGGTATCTTTGGAATGGGCTTTCTGGAAACAAGAGAACCTGTGCTGGGCAGTTAAGGGACAGACTGTCATGGACACACAAGGTAACTGCCCAGACCACACCCACCTTCCCAAATCGTATCTCCACCCCACAGCCACAGATGAGGCCTGAGTCTGACCTGCCACATCTGAACTGTGTGCTCCTACCCCTCCCTAGCCACATCCTATTGGACCAAGGCTGGACACCCAAATAATGAGCAGAGTGAAGTCTTTCCCTGAGAATGTGAGCTAAATGACTGCTATAGGTTGAATGTGTCCCCCCAAAATTCATATATTGGAAGTTTGATTCCCATTATAACAGTGTTAAGAAGATTGGTAATCCAATTACAGTATTTGAAAAGTGGGGCCTTTAAGAAGTGATTGGATCATGAGGACTGTGCTCTCATGAATGGATTAATCCACTTATGGAGTAATGGGTTAATGGTTTAATGGGTTATCACGAAGTAATTCTGATGGTTTTATAAGGAGAGCAAGTGAGCAGTTAACCCTCTTGCTCATGCCATTCTCACCATGTGATACCCTGCGTTGCGACAGGACCCTGTAGAGAGTTCCCACCCAGAAGGCAGCCAGATGCATCCCCTAGACTTTAGACCTCCCAGCCTCCAAAACTATAAGAAATAAACTTTTTTTTTTGGCATCTGGCTGATACGGGAAACCAAATCTTTGACCTTGGTGTTAGAACACTTTGCTCTAACTAACTGAGCTAACTGGCTAGCCCAAACCTCTTTTCTTTTTACATTACCAAGTTTCAAGTATTTTGTTACCAGCAACAAAAAACAGACTAATACATCAACAAACACGGAGATGTCTATGTGGTATCTGGAATTAGAAAGGTATACAGACTGAGGGGCAAGGCTCCCATCTGAGGCCATGTGTGTTGATGATCAAGACAAGAGAAACGGGAAGATGGAGATGTGCAGAGAATAGCTGAGATTACAGGCCATGTGACCCAACAGTGACAGAGCAGCAGCACTTCCTGTCCTCAGATTCCATTAAATACCCCCAATTCCTTATAACAAAATAGTTTGAATGGTTGCCTATTTCCTACAAGCAAAAGTTTCAAAAGCAGGGAGGAAAAGAGATACAGGAGGGAAGCAGAAAAGGTTTGGGAGGCTGAGAGAAGACAGTATTAAGAGTCACAGAAAGAGCCTGCCCAGTTAGCTCAGTTGGTTAGAACACTGCCTTGTAACACCATATCAAGGGTTCGATCCCTGTATGGGCCAGCTGCCCAAAAAAAGAGACACAGAAAGGATGGCGCAGGGAGATCATGAATGAGATGGAGAGACACAGGGACTGGAGAGTCAGGAAGGTGGCACAAAATATGGCCAGAAGACACAGCAGGAAGACTCACAGGGCCAGGAGGGAAGAAAGAGATAATGGGAAGAAACAGAAAGCAGGATTGTGGATCTAGAGCTAGGGAGATGGAGGAAGGAGGAGGACAGAGGAAGAAGAAAGGTCAGTGCTGGGGCAGAGAGAGGGGAGACTTTGAAAGGCTCTTGCCCTTGCCCGGCCTCAGCTGGGTACAGTACCTGTTGGAGGCTGCTGCTCCAGACACAGTGCTGCCAGCCCCCATCCGCACCCTTGGAGTCCAGGCAGGAGGTACAGTTGGATAGGAGGTGACAGGGGGTGGGGCAGGGCAGTGGGGGCGATGATTCCACCGGCATTGGGGACACATTGAGCAGAGAGTGGCTGAAGCAGGTCCAATCATAGGTGGGCTGCACTGAGAGGATGCGGCGGGTCTCCCCTGAGGTTGTGGGCACAGGTATTAGTACCCAGTCCAGGCCCACAGCCCCCTCCTCTCTTAGATCCAGGAGTCCAGGCCCTCATAGCCCCCTTGCAGGGCCCCAGCCCGACCCTCACCCGTTCTCTTGAACTGCCGCGTCCACATGCACTTGCCCTCCCGTGTGCACTGCTCGCAGTCAGCAGCCCCACACGCGGCCTCCGAGCAGTTCCCGGCCCAGAAGACCTCTCGCTGGTTGATCCGACAGTCATTCTCCGAGGTGCAGGACCCGTTGCGCCCAATGCAGGCACCCTCAGGGCAGTTAGTACACCACTTACAGCGGGGGGCAGAAGCCTGGCAGGGGAAGAAGGGCTCAGTGGGGTCCCCAGCACCCCTCCTGACCCACCTCTTCCCACCCAATCACAGCTGAAGGGCTCAGTAGCTCCTGAGACCCTGGGGCAGGACTCTGACCAGAGTGGAGACCAAGACCTTCCTACCCCTGCACTCAAGCTATTTACCTCTCCATCTCCAGGCTGCAAGGTCCGGGGATGGCGGGCTAGGCACTCACTGCAGGTCCGGAGACGCCGACATTCCTCTGGGGAGCGAGGCATGGGGGAGCAGGGGGTGCCTCCACAGCCCAGCCTGGAGGGCACGAGGCCTGTCTCACTCACACCCAGCCAGGCCCCACCCTTCCACCTCATGGACATGGTCTAACAGGTCCCCCACGCCATGTCCGAAGCTGGACTCTGCACAAGCCTCCCAAACCTAGTCCTCCCCCACCCACACTTGGCCACGGAAGGTCCCACATCTACCTGCAACTTGTGCCAGAGGACACTGGACTGTCTCCCATGTCCTCCTGCTCCTCCAGCCACCCCTCTCTGCCTCCCCACCCCGGCAGCCCTTTGCCCAGTTCGGGACTCTCCTCTCAGCCCAGACTCCGCCCCAGTCTTCACGTGCAGCCTCCCCTCACCACTCCATCCCTCATAACAGCTCCAGGCATCTTTCTGTCGAGGCCTCCCCTTGTCCTTTCCTACTCAAACCTTATATGGCTCCCCATCACCCACAGTGGAGGTCCGCCCCCCCTTACACAAAATCCTTGGAAGCTCAAATATTTCAGAATTTTCCAGATTTTAGAAAAGTAGTGTGTGTACCCATTGTTACACAACATGCCCAGTGGGTATGGGGGAGTACCCCATAATCAAACCCATTAATATTCCTGTAATAAATATCATGACACACTTCATGGGACAAATAAAGCCCATTAATAGCTTCACATCAGTTCAGGATGATCGAGCAGCCTAACAAGTCTGTGGTAAACCTAGGAAAGCACTTTCAGCCTCCAAAGATATTTGGGTTTCTGAACTACAGATGAGGGGTCTATGGAGCTGTAAGGAGCCCAGTGCCTCCGCTAGGCACTGTAAGCCCTTTCTGAGCCAACCTCACCCACCTTTTCAATTTCATTTTCCCCAAAAACAGATCATCTCTCAAATGTGCCAGGCACAGCCCAACTTCTGAGCCTTTGCTAACCTAAACTCTAGCAGTCATTTATGGCTCAATTCAAACCCAGATCTTCCAGGAAGCATTCTTACATGAGATCCCAGCCCCCAAGCAGGAGTCCTTAGTCAGAGCTCACCCAGGCCACCCCTGCCTGTGATGATTTACCCACTTCCGTGTGAGCTGGTATCCCAAAAAAGACAGTACACTCCTGAGGCCTCCCTCCCAGCCTGGCCTAGTCCAGAAGTGCCCCTGGAGGGTGAGCATCAGTACCACCTGCTGTCAGTCACCATGATTACCTGTGGGCCTGGTCCCCCGACAAGCAGGCCCCATGGCACCAGGTGCAGGCCCCAGACTGGTTACAAACTTCAGGTGAGGGCAGCAGGCGGCACGGGTCAGGGGGCAGGGTCAGTGCCAGCAGGCGGCCCAGGGCCACTCCCCCAAAGCCCCCAGAGATGTACAGGCGGCTCCCCACTGCCGCCACAGCATGGGCGACAGACTCCTCCATCGGGGGCCCCACAGAGGCCGGGCCTGAGAAAAGATGGGGTGTTGAGAGAGGCAGAGAGCAGGAGACTCAGGGAAGAGATCCACACAAAGGTGCCAGTCAGAGAGGGACAGCAAGAGAGAAGAAAAAGACAAAGGCAAAGGAGGGCAGAGATAGACACAGAAAGGCAGATGGCAGATATATAAGGACAGGACAGGGCAAGAGAATCAGACACAGAAAGCAGGGCAAAAGAAAGGGAGAGAAAGACACCCCCCCCCAAAAAGGAACAGGAAGTGGAACGGAAACAGAGAGAAATGTTTTGGAGCCAGGTAGAGGTGGTAGTTGCCCAACATTGTGAAGGCACTAAATGCCACTGAATCAATCATTTAAAAATGGTTAATTTCACTTTGAAATTAGTTCACACACAATTTAGCAAATAATTTAGAATTTTGAGAAAATATCTATTCATGAAAAAAAATATGGCATTTAAATGTAGGCAAGTATCAGCCACCAAAGAAATAAATAAATGTAGGAGAGTAAAGTGATCTGGAAATATTAAATGAAGAATTATATAAAATTACAATATTTAAACAATAAAACCTGTTGCTAAAAAATCTTCTAAAATTATAAATAAATAAAAATATAGAAATGGTTCATTCTGTGTTATGCGAATTTCACCTCAACTTTTAAAAATCCTCAAAAAATAAAAATAAAAGAGACACAGAGTTGTGGGAAAGATAAATTAAGGGAAAAGGGAATTAGAGACAGAGGATCTGAGAGAAAAGCAAAGACAAAAGGAGACAGGCAAGGTCAAGGGTTTGGATCCCCAGCCAGCTGCCAAAAAAAACAAAAACAAAAAAAGAACAGGAAACAGGCCCAGAAACACACACACAGTCACTCACTTACAATTTTAAGTGAAATAAAAAGGCAAGATTTAAGCCCATTTCTAACCTATGAACATTAAAGACTGGAAGGAAACACCCCCATCATATAATGGCTGTCTCTAGATGACAGGATTATGAGTGTTTTTTTCCTACTTTACAAATTATGTACAATGACTATTATTATTTTTAAAACCAGAACAAAAAATAAACTTTTCTATGAAAAAAAAAAAAAGGAAGGAGGGCACCTCCGTGGTGATAGATAATATGGAGGAGAAAGGAGCTTTGCTAGTGGGTCTAAAGGGGCCTGAGTGACTCCTAATGAGTGGGATGTCGGGGACGGGGCTCCTCCTGGATGTCCCAGGGGAAGAATCATGGGGACTTACGGGTGAGGTCAGGCAGTAGCCAGGCATTGCAGTTGACCTGGTAGAGCAGAATGTCGCTGCTGAACTCGTCGGGGTCTGAGCGCCCCCCAAGGACCACCATGGTGTCCCCAAGTAGGGCTGAGGCGTGGAAAAGTCGGGGGCGGGGCTGTTGGGGAGACCCATGGCAGGGATGGCCTGTCAGAGCCAAGTCCTCTGCTCTGCATGCCCTCCCCTCCCACCTGCCACCCCTGAACTGCCCTATCTGCCCGCCCAATCCTAACCTCCCTCAAATCTCACCTCCTTCCTCCAGGAACCCCCCGCCCCACCTTACCCCATGTGCCTGAGAGCAACCCACAGAGCCTCCCCCTTTCCCCTGAGCCCCCAGAACCCCCACAATCCATGCTGCTCCCCATGAACTTGGCCCAGACCTCTTGAGATGAACCAAACACATTCCTCATGTTATCTCACCAGCTGGGATGGGGGTATCCTAGGGGTAAGGCTCCCTGCAGTCTCTTGCTTCTGCCTCCCCCCAACCAAGAGGGGCTTGGAAATATGTATGTGAACTGAAAATGCAATTGTCTCTAGCCAGCATGGACGAGGTTTACTGTTCTACATATTATCTCCTTGGCATTGTAAGGCAGGAAGCGCAAGGAGCCTCGGTCCTACTTTCTATAGGTGGGGAGGCCCACGAAAGGGAAGGGGCCTGGCAGGGTCACACCAAGAGTCAGGGCAGAGCTGGGGAAGAACCCATGCCTCTGACCTCCTGGCCTAGGATTTTTTTCCTCCAAATCAGAGATGGAAGAAGGGGAGACTTGGTGGTGTCATAGTTCACTGTAGGGGACTGGAAAGGAGGGGAAGCAGGAATCCAGGATCAAGACAGTCCCAGGAGCACTGAGAAATGGGATACCTCCCTCCTGTCCCCATGTCCGTCTAGACCCCTTTTCCTGACCTTTGCCCCCTGAGAAGGGGCCAGCAGGCTCCAGGTGCGGTCAGGACAGTGCAGGGAGTAGAGCTCAGGGGATGGGGCTGCCAGCTCCACATGGAAGCGGAAGCCCCCAAACACATAGAGGGAGTCGGTAGCCTCATGGTAGACCGCAGAATGACCATAGAGACCTAGTGAGGGGGACAGAGTGACCACAGACTGGGGGAAAGGCTGACAACCAGCAATGACCCCCCACCCCCACTGACCTCCTTGGCTCCCCTTCTCAGTGAGCACCCCACTACCCTGCCAGGCCCTGAGGCCAGAGACCTAGGAGTCCTTCTCAACTCCTCCCCCTCCCTTTGGTTCTAAAGGACAATCATTAGAGACTCCAGGAAAGAGAAGAGAGTAATCAACTGTTGGGAAGTTATGACAGACTCATAGGAGGAAAACAGGTTGAGGGGTGGGGGAGACAGTAATCAGAGTGTAGAAAAGAAAGAGAAATGAGAACCTCTGAGGGGCAGTGATCTCAGACCCAGGGGAGGGGGACAGTGACCACATTGGGCAGGAAGTGGGCAGTTTATCGTGGAGTCTGGAAGGGGTAAATAAGAGAAACTGAACATCTCAAGAGATGGTAGCCTGAGAATCTTGAGTGAGGGTTGGGGGAAAACATGGGGCAGTAACCATAGAGTGTGGGGGTGAACAGATAGTTACACACAGCCCTGGACAGCGAGGAGGTCAGAGGGCTTTGTGCCCTGCCAGTTCCCAGTCCCACCTGTTGGGGGTGTCCCACTCTGGGCTCCAGACATCCAGATGCCGGTCGCCAGCTGGTACTCAAGTAGCTGCTGGTTGAAGCCATTTTCAGGGGAGTAACCACCCACCAGGAGCAGAGACAGACCTCGGCGGGCAGTAAGGGTATGACCAGCAACTGCTGGCAACTCCATGGTCTGAGGGGCCTGAGGGATAGAGGACCAACGTCACTGACGGGGCAGAGGTCAGGGGTCACCTTGTAGATAGAAATGGAACTCAGCTCCCCAACATCCCGTGATGGGGCGGCCCGGTGGCGCACTTGGTAGAGCGCGGCGGCGCTCCCGCCGAGGGTTCGGATCCCATATAGAGACCGGTCTGCTCACTGGTTGAGCGCGGTGCGGGCGCGACGCCGAGGGTTGCGATCCCGTTGCCGGTCACGAAAAAAGACAAAAAAGGAAAAAAAAAAAAAAAAATCCCCTGTGAACTGCTGTGGAGGTAGTAAGCTCTCAGGGGTTGGTCAGATCCCAGGCCTTTGGCCCAGCCAGGGTCCTCACAGGTGTGCAGTAGGCCTCTTGTCACTTCTGCCTGCTCAATGTCCAGTTCTTCAGGTCTGAGCAGCCTGGTATGTCTCTGGGGAGGCCTTGCTCCTCTGCTCTCACTCTGTGGCTTGTGGGGATGTGTCCCAGCCTGGCCAACCAGAGCATCACGCTCCCTTGGCCAGGGATTGGCTCGAGACTACAATGTGACCCAGGATGGCCACTAAAATTCAATTCTGGGACTTCTGCTAGAACCCTGGAAGGACACTGTTTCCCCTGGTTGTGAAGCTTGCAGGAGCCACTATGGCCGTCTTTGCCAGAGCCCAGGTTGGAGGCTGGAAAGAGAATGGGGTGAGGAGAGATACTCACCTTATCCTGCTGCCACTGCAGGGTGGTGAGGTTGAGGACCCAGAAGTCTCGGGTGACACCCCCTGCTGTGAGCCCCCCAAGCAGGTACATGGCACCACGGCCAGCAGGCACATAGGCAGCCGCGTGGAAGGAGCGGGGTGATGGGCCTGGGCCCCCATCCTCGGCTCCCGCTAGCATCTGTGTCCATCGCCGCTCACTCACTGAGTACCTGGGGGCAAGGCACAAATAAAGCAGCCTGTACAGTCATTCCAGCATACTTAAAGGTGACCATTGCTGACAGATGTCCCAGCAATCCCTGGGGTGACCCTCCTATACCATAGGGTAATCTTCATATAGTAGTCATCTTACCATCCCCAGCAGTAGCATCACCCAAATAAGTACCCCAGTCCCCAGGTGTCCACAGGTAAGCCTCCTGTGACAAGTGTCCCAGCATCCTTTGGGGTGTCCCTCATCTTAGATGTTTTTCTGCACTCCCCTGAGGTGACTCTTGGGTGACAGACATCTCAGCATCCCCTGAGCTGACCTTCTCTAATTCAGGCATCCCACCTTCCTAGGGCAGTCCTCACCTGTATAGGTTTCCCAGCAGCCCCTGGGGCAAGCCCAGGCCCCCAAACATCCACAAGGTGGCATCAGGTCCCTCCACCATGGTGTGCCCCAGGCGGTGCAGGAAGCGGCTAGCAGTGTCCTGGAGTTGGCGTGGGGGGGTCAGTGGTCAGGCTAACATCAAGACAAAATGTCAGGCTTGGGTGCAGGGTCTGAGGGGTAGTCCCAGAAGTGGAGGTGGAGGTGGGAGAATGATTCAAGAAGTGGACTGTGTGGCAAGTCCCCAGAGAGTGGGCCCCCACAACTCACGGCTGAGAGACGACTGTCCATGAGGGTCTCCCAGACCAGCTGCCCACCATCCAGCTTTGTGGCACAGTCGGGGCCACCAAAGCCCTCAGCACAGATGCACACACCCAGGCTCTGGAGACAGCAGAAGGAAGATCAGGGGAGCCCCAATCACCACCCCTGTCCCACCCAGCTTGTCCTGTCCCACCTGTACCTGGTTACAAGTCCCTGCCCCAGTGTGGGCGTTGCAGTTCTCAGGACACAGAGCCATGCGGCAGTGTGGGCCAGCCCAGCCCTGGGGACATCGGCAGAGCCCAGCACCTGCAGTCCCGTCCTGGGGCACGCATTCCTGGGGGACAGGACAGCTCCCAGGGCCACCTGACCCACAGCGGGCCGAGCCCACGGAGGCATTGAAGCCCCAGGATGAGGAGCCGTTGGCCTCCCAATGCAGCACAAGTAGCCCTGCAGGGGAGAGAGGCTGGAGGCTTGTGGCAAAGGCACAGTCTAGGTGCTGCTCCGCTCCCAGGTGTTGAGAGAACCGTGTGATTAGGCAGGGAAGTGAGGCACCCCAATAATCAATAATCACCCCATGATTAACTGTTCTGCACACATCTCCCTGTCTCTCACATTCACATGCTGCTTACCACTTCCTTGGCTGCCATCCACACCAGCATCCATCTCACCACTGGTCTTCCTGGCTGCCCTATACTCTGCCTTCACTGCAGCCCAAGTGATCCTTAAAAACATGAATCTGACCCTATCACCAGCAAGCTCCAAACCTTCCATGGCTCCCCACTGCTCTTACATAAGACTGAGTTTCCTTACAAAGGAAATTAGTGGTTTCAAGGGGGTGGTGGGTGGAGGGCAGGGGGCAGAAATTAATCACGTATGTAAAACATGCCTAAAAAAGTTGTATTTAAAACAAAAGCAAGTCCCCTCTGGGGCCCACAGGGCCCTATAAACCCTATGACCTCATGGTCCGACCTCTCCCCACCCCCTGCTGGCCTGGCCCGCTCCTGCTTTCAGGGCCTTGGCATCTGCTACTCCTTTGCCTGGAGGACCGCCTTTACACACCTTTGGGCCACAAGTCAAATTTCACTTCTGCAAAAACCCTTCCCCCACTCCCCAGGTGAGGTCAGTGCTTTCTCCGGGCCCTTAGCAAAGGTGTAACTACTCTGAGCACACTTTGTTCCATGTGGGATGCCCCTGCTCCCATCCCCTATGAGTCCATGAAGGCAGCACTTGTGTCCCTGGTTCACTGCTATATCCCCAGTTTCCAGCTCAAGCCTGCTCACTGTAGGTATGCAGTAAACATTTGCTGAGCCATGGAAGTCACCTCAGTTCTAGGACTTCAGTGAAGGGCCTGGGGGTTCAGGCCATCTCTGGAAAGCCAATTACAACTCCACCCCTTTGTCTCCCAGCCTGGGAGCCACTTTGACTTACATTGCAAAGAAAAGCATTTCCAAACTCAGGCCCTTTAACTGCCATGGGTAGCAAATTCTTTCCAACACACTAAGCAGGGCTGCTCAACCTCTCAGCACTGCTGATATTTGGGGCATAGCAGTATCTCTGGCCTCCACCCACTAGATGCCAGTAGCACTCCTAATCGCAACACTCAAAATGTCTCCACATTGCTAAATGTCCCCTGAGGGGTAAAAAGTACCCCTGGTTGAGAATCACTAAGCTAAGAAGATACTCAGGGAGCCTCACACCAGCCACATTCTATGTACCCCAAAGACATGTCCCACTCAGAGAGGCAGCCAGGCAGCATAATCCTTTCTATTTTCCTTTCAACTGAAGAAACAGACAACCAAGGTCTAGAGATGGTGAGGGGCTGCCTTACCCAGCAAGTCAGTGGCAGAGTCGGGCTCGAACCCAGGTCCTGAGCCCATCCCAGGTGGTGAATGCAGGGGCAAGGGATATATAGCTCAAGACAAAGAAGTCCCACTCTCCCCAGCCCCCGTACCAGACAGGGCCTGCACAGTGAGGGGCCTGTCCCGCCGCTGGCCGCAGAAGGCAGCTATGAGGCTACGGTCTGACTGGACGACACCAGTGTCCAGGAAGCGTGGGAATCCATCAAAAGCCAGGACGTAGCTCAGCTGGAGGGGTGCAGAGTCAAGGATTAGGGGACGATGAAGATGAGAATGAGGGATGCTTGGGGCCTGGGGGTATGAGGGGTTAAAGATAAGAGGGCAATCTGAGACTGGGAAATGGGCCATTTGAATATCCAGGGCAAACTGGCAAACTGTGGCATAGAAGCCACCACTCTCCTGTGTTCAAAGCAGACATGGCTAATCCATCAGGCATTCTCACATTGACCTTTTTCTCAATACACAGCTCCTGGCAGCCACTGCCAGCAGATCAGAGTTGGCACACAAGTTGTAACAATTTACCATCCCTGGTCTGGGTGGGGAAAGGGAGTTTGAAGACCCAGAGAACGGCAGGTGGGAGTTCAGGAAATAGGAAGTGATCCGGGAAATGGGAGGGTCTGTGGGCTTAGGAACAAAGGTCTGGAGGGGTCTACAGAATAGTTTGGGGTTTGAAAGATTAAAAAAACAGTGACACAGAGTCAGGGTCTGTCTGAGGATCCAGATTGGGTGGGGGAACATGTTTCTGGTTCACAGGCCTGAACTCTAGTACCCTCAGTGCTCACCGTACAGGGGGTGCTGCTGTCAGGGGAGAAGGTGAGCGTGAGTGGGGGACAGAGGGCCCCTGGGGCACAGGGCTGCAGCACCTCAGTGGCCGAGACAACCCACACACAATAGGACAGGCTGGGCCCAGCTCTTGCTGCCCCACCACCTGGAGGCAGCAGCCCCGCAACTCGGCGTGAGCCCAGTGCCACTGAGGACACATTGGTGAGGAGGGCACGACCCCCACACTCCCGGAAGCAGGAGCCACCAGCCCTGGGGAGATGGAGAAGAGCCAGCATTAGACCAGTCCTGCCCAACCCCACCATGTCCCTAAGCCTACCCTACCCAACCTTGGCTGGCCCCCTGGCTCACCGGGGGTCCCCATAGTAGCCTGGAGAGCAAAGCTGACAGTGGGCACCTTCAGTCTGGTCCTGGCAGAAGCAGAGCCCGCTGAGGTTGTCACAGTGGCCACGGCGTGGGTCCCCATGCCCGTTGCACTGGCAGGGCCGGCAGCCGCCCGAGCCTGTGGCGTTGCCAAAGCTGCCTGGCCGGCACCGTTCACAGTGCTCCCCCCACGTCCAGTCTGTGGAGGTCCCAGCAGGTGGGATGCAGAGTCAGGAGCAAGCGTGGGAAGGGGCCCAGACCACCTGGTTCAGCCAATCCCTGATCCCACCCGGCTGCTTCAAAGGAGAGAAACCAAGGCCCAGATTGCAAGGAAACAGCAAGTTCCAGGAGGGGAACTGAGATCCAGAGAGATGGGTGGCACTGAAAACCGTCTGGGTCAGGAGCAGGGAATGGGGCAGGCGGAATCAGAACTAGCAAGAGCAGACTGAAGCCCACTCAGAGAAGAGGAAGCTGAGCCCTGAGAGAGGAGGCCTCCTGAAGCCAGTCCGGGGGCTCGGAACAAGGGCCGCTCACCCTGGCACTCATCGCAGAAGCCAGGACCCCGCTTTCGGCAGTGGCTGTGGAAGTTGCAGTCACAGTCCCTGGAGCAGCGGGGAGCGGGAGGTCCTGGGGCAGGCGTGGGAGGAGGCAGGTCAGATGTCCAGCCCAGGTCACACACACAGGTGAAGTCTGGGGGGCCGCTGCACACACCATGGCCACAGTCCTCCAGGCACCTGAGGACCCATGGCAGGGGTGGAGAAAGGGCTGGGCAGGGCCAGAGGCACCAAAGCACTCCCAGTAACTCCACCCACCACAACACCATCACAAGCCATAGCCTGTTTCCATGGCCCTAGGCTATATGTGGGACCCTGTCTCCAAAGTAATGCTACCACACACGATAATGCTTGTCTCTATAGCAACCACATATCACCACTGTGAAAATCCCCTTTCACCTGGGTCCTCCTCCATTTCCATGGCAATGCTGAAAACTGTGGTCCACAGACTATGAGTGACCCATTTCCACAGTAACTAGGGTTACACTGGGGACACTGTCACTCTAATGAGGGCTTAGTCTGCAACATAAAAAGCCCAGGCTAACTGGGGATGCTGGTTGCATGGGAGGGAGCCCAGCACCACAATGGCTTCTTCCATCTCCTCCCCAGCACTGGGGTGACATCACCATGGCAACCCATGCCTCACTCACGTGCGGTTGCAGTGTGTGATGCCATCGCCCTGGTAGCCTCGCTGGCAGTGACACTCATAACTGAGGGGTGTGTTCAGGCAGGATGCCCGGGGGTGGCACCGTGCCAGGCCCAGGCGACACTCATCCACATCTGGACAGCGGGCATATGCCCAGTGGGCAGGGAGGGCCACAGGCAGCCCCAGGCCCTGCCCTACCCAGAGGGAGCAGTTACCCCCATCCAGGGGCCCTGAGAAGTCCCCCTGTAGGCACCTGGGAGATGGGAGATAGAAGACGGGAGACCATGTAGAATCAGGAGACAGAGACAGAGAAACAGGGACAAGGAGAGAGGAGGCCAATCAGAGGGACAGAAATGGAAATATGAATATGGACAGAGAGAGAGAAATCAAGCGAAGTCGCAGACAAAGAAAGATTTTAAAAGACAAGAGAGAGAGGGATACAGTGAGAGGAAGAGAGAAGAGGAGACAGAAACAGAAAGACAAGAAGAAAGAAAACAGAGAAGGAAAGATGAGAAAACAAGTCACAGAGACAGGGAGAGAATGGAGGGGAAAAGAGAAAAATGGAGACAAAAGGAGAAAGGGAGAAAAACAGAGAAAGATGATGGTAAGGAAAAGGAAAGGCGGCCATAGCAGGGGGACAGGGCAAAGGGGCAGAGAAAAAAAGAGGCCGTTAGAATTAAAGAGAACGGAAAGGTGCCTCACCCACCCACCTGGGCCCTGCTCACCGCCCGAGTGTGGGGTTGTCCTCATTGCCACACCAGCCGCACTCATGGCTCTGCAGACACTCATGGCAGGTGAGGAAGCCATCGCAGCTCCGGCACCGGGGCTCCGAGTGCACGCTACAGGGTGACAGGTGTAGGGGGCTCAGAGCCTGGGCCCCTCTGCTGATCCAGAAGCCCCTGCGGCCCGCCTCCAGGACCACACCTGTCATCCCAGCCGCGGCAGCCCCCATGTGGGTACCGGGCCAAGTAAGCAGCAAACAGGAAGCAGGTGTGGGTGGACTGACACCAGGCGCACTGGCTGGAGTTGGCCAGGCAGTCTTCACAGGTCAGCCGCCTGCGGTGGGGAGGGGACGGGGTCACTCCATGGCCCAGCCTTCATCCCCACACATGCCCACCCACTCACTCCCTGGGCCCAGCTGGGCTCACTGGTTGCAGAGTGGGGGACACTCCTCCGGGCTCTTCAGGGCACCCCGACCCCGGCCGCGCCGGCTGCATGCTGCATCCCCTTTGCGGCTGGTGCTCTGATGCCACTCACAGAAGGGGTCCTGTGGGGTGGACAAGAGGTCAGAACCCAGCTTAGCCCACCCACTCCCTGAGGCTCCCAGGGCCCATCCCATCACCTGCTCCACAAGCACTTGCCTCCACCACCTGCCCCACCCCACAGGCCACCCCTCTAAGCCCACCTCCCTCCCCAGCTGCCTGCCTCTCTGGACCTTCCCCTTCAGCCACAGACATCTGAGGTTCTGCCTGCTCAGCACCCACCCCCTTCTTTGGGAAATAGCACCCCATCTGTGTGGTCTGGGTGGGGCTGATTCAATCCCTGGGATCCAGAGGTAAGCAAGGGGCCATACTCTCCTCTCCGATCTCAGTGATTGTCCCAGGAGTCTGTACAAGGCCCAACCAGAGCCAATGAAACAGGATTCTGGGACTCCTGTTGAACTACAAGGAAGGGGTGGAACGGAAGGAGAAAAAGGCTCTTTCCACTTTGGACTGATTTGGGGGATGAAAGCCTGCAGCCCTTGTGGCTCCCTTGCCACTCACAAGGGCTGAACCCTCCCAGAGAACAAGAGGATGCAGAAGGGAGAGGGATGCCTGACAACATCACTTGAACTGCTGGAGCTAGCAGGCCTGAAGACCCACTCCTGGACTCTGGCTGCCCAAGCCAATAAATCCCCCTCTGTTGAAGAGAGTTGGTCATGTTTTCTGGCCCCTGCAACAGAGAATCTCCCGACTCCCAGGTGCCTATCTCTCCACCCCATCTCCTCCACTCCCCACCTGGCTCTTGCCTGCAAATCAAGGACAGCAGCCCTAACTGTCTTCCCCTGTGCACCACCAGGGGCCCCTCAGCTGCCCATGCCAGCCCTATGGGGCCTTTCCCAGTTGTCTGCTCTAGCTGCCTCCATCTTGAGACCTCCCCTATGTGGCCTGGCAGGCACCTGGGTGCAGGCGTGGCAGTCACGATGCTCCTCACAGAGTGGGCAGAGTGCAGGCACCAGCACTAGCAGGGACCCACTGGCCCTGTCATCCCCACAGTGGGCTCCACCCTGGCGCAGGTGGCAGGTGGCACTGGTCAGGCACCAGCCACAGCCCTGGTCCGCCAAGCAGCCCAGGCAGGAGGAATAGGAGGCGCAGGCCAATGAGCGGTAGGGCTCCAGGAAGAAGAAGGAGATCTCCTGGGGAAGGGGCGGTCACATGAGGGCCAGGGGCCCGTGCTCCAAGTCAAGGGTCAGGAGTTACAGTTTGGGGTAGAGGTCACAGTTTGGGGCTAACAACTGAAGCTAAGGGTTTGGTGACCAGATTGAGAACTCAGGCACGTAGAAAGGGTTTAGGAAATCAGCAGACAAAAGGGAATCAGGATCCGAGGGAATCTAGAGATTAGAGTTGCAAGTATGGAGCGCAGAGGTCAGAGTCAGTGGGGTTGGGATAGCAGGAGTCAGAAGATGTGGATCGGGGACAAAATACGGTATCAGATTGCACACAGTGAATGTACACAAATATATCGTACTCCATAAATATATACAATTATCATGAGTCAGTTAAGAAAAATAAATTAAAAGAAAGAAAAAAAAA
Source organism: Galeopterus variegatus (assembly GCF_000696425.1). Taxonomy (NCBI): domain Eukaryota; kingdom Metazoa; phylum Chordata; class Mammalia; order Dermoptera; family Cynocephalidae; genus Galeopterus; species Galeopterus variegatus. The sequence goes on along the minus strand of NW_007726417.1, from coordinate 522,254 downwards.
GAAATAGAGGGTAGAATAGTGGTTACTAGAGGCAGGGGAAGGGAGGGGAGAGGGGGCTGTGGAAATGTTAGTAGACTGGGACACAGTTACAAAGGTACAGTTAGATAGGAAGAATAAGCTCTGGTACTCTAGGGTGACAATAGCTAATAACATTGCATTGTATATTTCAAGAGAGCCAGAAAAGAGGATCGTGAATGTTATAACCACAAAGAAATGATAAATGTTTAGGTGACAGAAATGTTAACTATTCTGATTGGGTCATTATACAATATACGCATGTATTGAAACAACAAACTGTACCTCCATAAACATGTACAATGAAAAAAAAAATATTGGATCAGGTTAGGGTCTGGGATCAGAGGTTGGGGGTCTAGAGGGTTCAAGGTGAGGTCCAAAGTTCAGAGGCCAAGAGTCAAAGAGTCAGGTCAAGATTCTGGGAGTTAGAGTTTGTGACCTGGAATTCAGAAAGCCCAGGGGTCTGAGGCCTGGGCCTGGGTACTCACACTGCCACCTGGCACACCAGTCCGATCCCACAGCAGAGTGAGCTCACTGTGGCCAGGGCCTGCTGAGCCATTGAGCTGGCCTCGGATCTCCACTGCGTACTTGTGGCCCCGTCCAGGCAGTGGGAAGAGGCGAGCAGACCCCGGGCGCTGTAGCCGCCTCGTCTCCTTCTCTTGCTGGGCCACCCAGTGCCCTACCTCCTCCTGGGGTAGGGATGAGTGACAGACAGGGGCCTCACAACTTTTCACAGACCCCTGAAACCTCCAAAAGCCCCAAACCCACCTATCACCCCACCTCCTCCTGGGAAGAAAGAAGAGGGCCTCAGAGCTCCTTAGACCCCCAGAATCTCCGAGGTACCCCCAAAGCTCCCAGTGACCCACCTGCTCCTTAGGGGGGCTTGACTTGGTAACTGAGACCTTCCCCACCTTCTTCCAAATTCCCCCCATATTCTGTTCACTTGAAAAGTCCAAGGGGCCGGCCCATGGCTCACTTGGGAGAGTGCGGTGTTGATAACACTAAGGCCACGGGTTCAATCCCTATATAGGGATGGCCGGTTGGCTCACTTGGGAAAGCATGGTGCTGACAACACCAAGTCAAGGGTTAAGATCCCCTTACCAGTCATCTTTTTTAAAATTTAAAAAAAAAAAAAGAGGGCCGGCCCGGTGGCGCACTGGATAGTGCGCCGCTTGGGAAGTGCGGCGGCACTCCCACCCGAGGGTTCGGATCCCACATACAGACCGGTTCCCGCTCACTGGCTGAGCAAGGCACGGGAGCAACACCGAGGGTTGCGATCCCGTTGCCGGTCCCCGGTCCGGTACGGGGGCAACACTGAGGGTTGCGATCCGTTGCCGGACACGGAAAAAAAGACAAAAAAAAAAAAGAAAAGTCCAGCACCCTCCTTCCCCAACTAAGGATATACCACACGCCTCTGATTTTTCTCCCGTCCTCCTCCAGAACCTTCAAATCACCACAGATGCCCCATACCACACCTCCAGCCCCTGAATGTCCCGGGCGCCCTCACCATGTTCTCTGTGTCAGGTCCACGGGCCATCCGGGCCAGGACATGTAGGCGCTGGGCCCGGGCCCACACAGCCACGTCCTCAGCCCCTGGCCCACCTGGCCCTCCCGGCAGCAGTGGGTGGATGAAGCCACGGTAGACCAGGGACACATCTGTCTCTGGGCTGGGTGTCAGGGTGATGGTCGTACTGCGGACAATCGAGACCTATGCCAGCCAGGGATGGGGTGTATATGTGAGTCCCTGTCTGGACTGCCCCCAAACCCCCACACCCCCAGGCCACATCAGAGCCATAAAAAACCAGTCAACCCAACCTCCTTTCCCATTTTACTGAATGAGAGACTGAGGCCTGGGGACAAGGGATAGGCGGTTTGTCAAAGATCACTCTGAGAAAAGACTCAGGCCTAAAATTCAGACAATAGCTGACAGGGTCCGAGAACCCACCTTGACCCCTGGCCTCTGCTCATCTCCATCTAGCATGAAAACTCCAGGATTGGACCTTTAACTATCTTCTTCCCCACCTTCCCACCTAAGCCCTTCAAAGCCCACATCCAACATTCAGACTGATGGGCTTAGCACATGATTTATTGCTAACATGTGAGAGAATATTTAAATAAACCACAGCACTATGGCATTAGAATATAAATGGAATATTATACAGCTGTAAAATAAAAAACAAAAATGAGGGTGTTTCCTAAGTTCTGTTATGGGAAGATTAACAGGATGTGTTAAGAAAAAAGGAAATGGTAGTACAGTTTGGATAGTATATTGTTTCTTGTGCAAGAAAGAAAAATAATAAAATGTCACAATTACTTGTATTTGAACAGACAGATTCTGGAAGGACATAAAAGAAACCCAAATAGATCTTCTGGGGAGTTAGGGTGGTCTTGAGTTGGGGGGATGCTGCAGCTAGATAGATCTGGAACACTGAAGGGGTGGGGAGTGGGGTAGATAAGAGAGACTTTTCACTCAGCAACTTGTTATATCATTGTCACTTTTGAACCATGTGAATATATTACCTATTTTAAAAATCAGGAAGGTACCACTGTGGAAAACAGTTTGGTGTTTCCTCAGTAAGTTAAATATAAAATTACCATATGACCCAGCAATTCCATTCCTAAGAATATACCCACAAGAACTGAAAACAGGTGTTGAAACAAAAACTTGTACATGAGTGTTCGTAGCAGTACTATTCACAATAACCAAAAGGTGTAAACAACTTAAATGTCTATTCTTGGCTGAGGAATGGATCAACAAAATGTGGTACATCTATATGATGGTATATTACTGAGTCATAGAAAAGAACAGATAAAGTTCCTTTTGGAATAAAGTTACAACATGGATGAGCCTTGAGACATTATGCTAAGAGAAAGAAGCCAAATACAAAATAACTCAATTTACACGAAATGTCCAGAGTTAGGAAATCCAGAGACCGAAACAGATTAGTGGTTGTGAGGGGCTGGGGGGAAACAGAAAGTGAATAATTAATGAGACCAGGGTTTCTTTTTGGGGTGATGAAAACGTTCTATAACTAGATAGTGGTGATGACTACACAATACTGTAAAAGTGCTAAATACCACTAATGGCAAATTTCATTTGTATTTTACCACAATAAAAAAATTTTTAAGCCCATAAGAAAAATCAGATCCTTGAATATACAGACTTTTGAAATAAACACAAGTGTGATAAAGATCCATTCAAAAAAATAAACCCTAGGACCACGACCATCAACACTCCACCCTAGACCCCATCTCCTGACTCCCCACCTTGTCAGGTTGGGAGGCGTTGGGTGGCTGCTGGAAGGTGAGCAGGTGCAGGCCAGGTAGGAAGCTCTGGGTGACACAGGCCTCCAGGGAAGTGACGAAGACAGGCACAGGCCCCCACCAGCCCACAGTGCCTGAGATCTGCTCCCCTCGGCAGCGGGCCTGTTCTGAGAGAGGACAAGGGGGTGGGGGACTGGGGGTCAGCGTGGAGTGCTCTGCCACCCCCTCTTCCACTGCCACTGGACACTCACCAGGCCGAGGGAGGCAGCTCTCATTGTGCACACACCAGCCCAGGGCGCCAGGCCCCCGGGGAGGGGCTATGGGGCTGCTGAAGGCCAGGCATGCCTGGCAGTCACCCAGAAGTCGGCCCAGGCCCAGGCAGCTGGCAGCTGGACACTGCAAGGAGGGGAAGGGACAGGGTTCACTGTCCACTGGAGCTCAAAGGATCTGGGAAGAGCTGTGGATACAGGAGTCCTGGGGTGGAAGGGGCGAGGAAATTGGAGAATGGGGAATTGAAAGCAGGGTTGGAATGTGTGAGATCAAGAGGACAGGGGCTCGGGGATCTAAGGACAGGGGTAAAGGTTCAGGGGTCAGCAAGCCAGGGTCAAGCATGAGAACCTTAGGTGTGACAACAAGTCTCCCAATTGGGGAAAGTCTTTGTCCACTTGGTTTAGGTAGAGGGAGACACTGAGGCAGGTCTCTATGCAAGGGGACAGAGGGTCCGGGGCAGTCACTCACAGCCCCTGAGGACATTCCAGGAGGGGGTGCAGCTTGGCAGGCCCCCTGACACCAACTGCATTCAGGGTCTCGGGAGCAGACGCTGTGGTCTGTGTACATGGAGCAATAGTCCAAGTGGTACTGCAGGGAGATGGGGGATGAAGGAGGAGGCTACACCAACCTCGGGCTGCCTCACAAGTCCTCACTCACTCTGATTATCCCAGGGGACCCCTATTGCTCAGCACCTTGAGGACTCCCATCCATTTCTCCCCCAGCCCCAGGGACCCTCTATCTCCTCTTCCCTCAGCCCTAGGGACCTCATTTCCTTCTCACATGGCCCTAGAGATTGCCATTCCCTTTCCCAGGGACCCCTCCCAACTTTCTCCCTCACCTGCGGGAACCATGCTTCCTCCTCCCCCAGCCACCCTCTCCCTATTGCCCCAGTGCTCACGTCTGGGGCAGGTGCCTGGAACACAAAGGGGGGCACCTTGTAGGCCATCAAGTCTCCACGGGGCTGACCGCTGTATCCCCCAGCCACTAACAGGACACTGCCACCAAGCACAGCTGCCACATGTGAATACCGACCACTGGGAGGTGCTGCTCGTCCTAGAATACAGACCCCCAAAAACATTAGAACCCTAATACCCTAACACCACCTTCATAGCTCCCCTTCCCAGGGGGGCTACCCCAGATTTTCCTGTGCTTCATCCCAGCCTTGCAATTGTTGCTTCAACCCCACCTGCCAAGGAAACCCTCCCAGTCTTTCTGAGCTCCCACACCCCTGCCCATATCATCTTTCAGACAGAGCATCATCTTTGGGGTCAGAAGGACTTGGATTCAAACCCTGAGTCTACCACTTATTTGGGTCCAAATCATGGATCAACTACTGACCAGCTGTGTGGCCTCGGACAGAAGACTCAATTTCTCTGAGTATTGGTTCCTCCTGCATAAATAAAACCACTATCCTGCCCTCAAGGATCCGGGAGGACTGGAGAATAGGCTGCCTAGGTTTCACCTGCTTTTGTCTATATAGCACCAGCCTGTCCTCTGGTGACAGCCCTTGATTTTCCTCTGGAAAACCAACCTCTCCCACTCTACGAGACTTAAGTCAAGCTGTCGCTGCCTCTGGCAGAAGCAGAATCTTATCCCAGGCCTATCAGTCTTAGTGACTAGCTCAGGGTTGGGCAGAGGACCTAATTCCTACAGTTCTTTGGAAAAAGGAATTCTCTTCTCCATGGGCATTTCAAGGAGATAGGATATAATTTAAGAGTTGCTGGTGACCATCTACAAAAGGCCAACCTGCTAGAGTAAAGTGAACCCAGCTGAGACCTAGAGAGAGAAATGGCTGATGGCATCATGTCAGCACCTGGATCGAGCCCAGCCTGAAGCTAGAACCTGTAGTTTTCACTCAAGTGAGCCAAGAAACTCTCATTTCTACTTAAGCCAGTTGGCTTTGTTTTCTGTCACTTATGGCCAAGAATCCTGACTGACAGGTAAGTGGTCAGTGAATAATGACTAACCCACCCTCTTACTGATGCACACGCTCTATAAGCACATGAGACTTGGCCCAGGGAATCACAAACTGCAAAGGATGAAGAGACCTCCAGTAACCTCACACTCTGGCCTGCTCAGTGAAGGGGCTTAAACAAAGGACAGGGATAGGAAAAGGACAGCCGGAACAGGGGCCTCAAATGCCAGGCCCAGACTTTATACCTTATGGTCATAGAAATGTTAATGTTCCTGCCTTATGCCTGTCTTCTGTACTCTCTCTTCTTTTTAGGTGGGGAGGAGAGAATACATGGGCCTCTGGGAAGTCCACAGCCCCCTAAAATGATATGCCCAGTTTGTGCATACAAGTGTCTTCTGAAGAGAAGGTCTGTGACCTTCTTCCCATTCTCAAAGCAGTTTCTGCTCTAATGCATTTGAAAGGTTTCTCCACACCCCTCGCTGGTGAGCCCTCTGGCCCAGTGACAGGACCCTCACTGCTATTATAGAGACAATGTGTCAAACCCTTTGCTGGGTTCTTCATGTTTCATGCAGCATCTCAGTGACTCTCACAATAGCCCAGTGGAATAAGTATTATTATAATCTGTATTTTACAGATGAGGAAATGGAGGCACAGGGAGATTAAGTGAGGGTTTTTCTACAGATTGTTGTTTGGGGCCAGCCATTCTGCTTCTACCACTTGGCCACTGTGACCTTGAAAAAGTCGCTGCTTCTTAGGCAGTTCTCTGGGGCAGCTAGAAACTGGCAAAGCCTGGATTGGAACCTACATCTGATGCTGTTGGAACTGCCTCCCATCTTAATGGTTAACAATGCCCTAGTCCTGTTTGCAGCCCAGGCTTACAGACTGGCCTGTCTGAAGCCCGCTCTAACAGGATGTCTGGCTCACCCTGACAAGGACTGAGGTGGCCTGGGCCCAGATTCACTGTAGGGGGAGATGGGACCCCCAGGAGTCCCTCAGGGAAAGAGGGGCCACTCACCTTCAGGAGTCCCTGGGGGGGCTAGCTCGGCCCCCGATACCCATTGATGGCACCCAAGATGGTAGAAGAAGATACCGTCTTCATAGCATTTTTCTTCCTGGTAATGGGTGTGCACGTTGCCCCCTGGGAAAGGAGGAAAGGGGCACAGCTGGCAAGCCTGGGGGAGATGGGGATACCTATGCATGGAACCTCAACTCAGGGTTAGCTTAGGCCCCTGGCAGGTGAGCAGGCAGGAGGGATCAGGGAGTTTCCTCACCATAGACCACCATGTAGTTGCCCAGGATGTTAGCTGTGTGGAAGGCTCGCTCTCGTGGGCCTTGAAGCCCATCCCGGCCCTTCAGGGTTGTCCACATGCAACGATCCACATGGAAGAGCTCAGTGGAGTTCACCCGCACAGAGAACCTACAGAGGGAAGGGGAGAGCAGGAACTCAGGACACAAAAGGCATCTCTCCCTTCTCTGGGCTCTGTTTGTGATCATCCAAGGTTGAGACTAGCCATGACTGAATCTGTGTCGCCTCCGAACTATAAGTTCCCCCTGGGCAGGACCTGGGTCTGACTCATCTCTGGGTTACCTGCTTAATCCGGCAAGGGCTGGACAGTAAGCAGGGGTTTATTGAATGAATGGATGGGTTGGAGTGTGTGGGCAGATTGACCAAGAGATTGGCTAAAAGATCAGAGAATGGGACTGGCTGGTTAGCTCAGTTGGTTAGAGCACAGCCTTATAACACCAATATCACAGGTTTGGATCCCCGTACTGGCCAGCCGTCAAAAATAAATAAAATAAAAGTGTTCCAAACAAAAGATCAGAGAATGTGTGAGTTGGTGAGTGACTGAATGAATAAATGAATAAGTGAGCGAATGAAGAAAGAAGTGACTAAATGACTACAGGAGTCTGTTAGTAAGCAAAGACCTCCAAGGGCCCAGGGCATTGGGCCAGGTCCAACCCTGAGGGGCAGGGGTTGTGGGGCAGGTCACTCACCGGGCAGTAGACGGCCGGTGTCCACCATGAACCAGCAAAGCTCGGGAGGGGGCATGAAATACCATGGAGTGGCCAGTGGCAGCAGGGGGCCGCCCACCTGCTGGAATAACCTGCTCCCAATAGCCCCCACTGGGGCTGTCAAGACGGAAACGGAAGAGGCCAGAAGAGAAGAGGTCGTGCTGGGTGCGGCCACCAGACACATAGAGCCAGACATCGTCCACTAGGGCAGCCGCGTGACCTGCTAGGCCTGGGGGTCCCGAGGAGCTAGAGGCAAATGGTGCCAGGAGCTCCCAATGGCCCCCGCCCAGTGGGCTAAAAGCCCACACATCATTGGTAAGTGAACCATCAGCCAACTCACCACCCATCAGCACCAGGGAGCCAGCCCAGGCCACGGCCACATGGGAGTGACGGGCGGCCTGTGAGGAAGAGACAAAGAGACAGAGATGGAGAAGGAAACAGATGGTGACACACATAGAGGGCCAGAGCCAGATGCAGAGTGATGCAGAGACAGAGAAAGACGGAGAGAAGGTGAGAGAGACAAGGAGAAAGACAGAGATAGGCAGAGAGAGAAGAAAGACACAGACACAGAAAGACAGACATGCCAATAAAAACAAGATAAAATAGAGAAACACAAAAGAGGGAGGAAGCAAGGAGGCAGAAATAGAGGAAGAAATGACAGAGAAAAGCACAGAGAAACAGACCCAGAGAGACAGAGACCAAGAGAGCAGAAGACCAAAAGTCAAACAGACAAAAACAGTGAGATGGACCGAGAGAGAGACAGAATACAAACAGAAAAAAGATGCAGAAAGAGAAAAAAAAGTGAAAGAAAAAAATAAAATCAGAGCAAGAAAAGGCAGAAACAAGGAGAAATAGGTTCCTATATCAAGCTCAGAAATGAAGGGAAAAATATGGGGTGATGGCGGTAAATCTGGGAGGCCCTGTCTGGGTCTGAGTGGACAGGCTCCTCCAGCCAGGGCAGAGGAGGGGTCCATACCGGGGCAGGACTCAGGTCCCAGCACTCCCAAGTGTTGGTGGAGAAGTTGTACAGGACAAGGTCACCCAGGGCATTGTTGAGGTCCTGGCCTGTGGAGGGGTGGAGGTCTCAAGCCCTGGCCAGAGGTTGCCAGGGCTCCAGACCTCAGACGCTCATCCCATCTGCTCACCTCCAAAAACAGCCAGCAGCCCCGGCGGAGACAGGAAGGCACCAGCTGCCCCAATACGGGCAGAGAAGGCAGGGTCCCCAGCACTCACATTGTGCCACCAGCCAGCCCCCTGGTTCTCCCACAAGTGCAGGTCACAGGCCCGTCCCAGGAAGCCAGGCTCACAGCGGCACGGTCCCAGAGGCTGGGGCAAGGGGATACAAAGCAGGGATAGAGAAAGAGACAGAGAGAGAAACAAAGCCAGAGTGAGACAGATGGGGCAGAAAAGCAGAAAGAGATAGACAAGAAAGGAAAGAATGGGGGAAAAAAGACAGAAAGGCAAAGAGAAAGAGACAGGAAAAAGGAGATAGGCAGACAAAGAAAGAAAGAAACAGGGGACATAGAGACACAACCAGAAGGAGACAGAGAGGTGGGGAAAAACAGACAGACCAACAGAAAAAGGGAAAGACCCACAGAGAAAAATAAAGACAGACAGAAAGAAGACAGGTTGGAGAAGAGGGACAGTCAGTAGTGAGGTCAATGTTCAGCCAGGGCTAAAGGAGCTCAGATCTGGGAGGCCAAGGCACAGAGGCCTCAAACATGATCCAGACCCAAAGCTGGATATGCACGGCTTAGGGGCAAGATCAGCAGTCAAAGGTGGGTGCGAACTCTTGGTAGGGGGCCCAAGGCCACACAGAGTGGCTGGGTGGAGGGAGGGAGTTGGGCCTGGCAAGAGGAAGGAGCGCAGCATTCACAGGTGAGAGGTGGGATATAGATGAGAACAGGCGCGGACTCAGGCAGGGGCAGGCCTGCAGGTGAAGATGGGGTGGGGTTGGAGTAACAGGTCGGGATAGGATCTGGGAGGAAAGAGAAGTGGGTGTCCCGGGAGAGGGAGGGGTAGTAGGGGGAGCAAGGTCAGATATAGGAAATAGGTGTGGTGGGTGTGGTCACAGATCAGGACAGTTGGGGACAGGCTCACCGAGGCGCAGCTGCCATGGCTGCCACAGTAGGCTGAGCACTCCTGCAGGCCACAGTCAGGGCCCCCCCAACCCAGCTCACAGGCGCACACACCCGGGGGCTGGCACTGCCCATGGCTTCGGCAGCCACCCGGACACAGAGAGAAGCGGAATGAGGCATTAAAGCCCAGCAGGTTGTAGTTGGCATCGCTGAAGAGGTGCAGCAGCATCTGCAGGCACAAGGTAGGCTGGGCAAAGTGGGCAGGGGTCTGGGGATTGGATTCTTGCCCCCACCTGGGGGACCTGGAACCCCACCTCCTTTCTTTGTCCCCCTCCATCTTCCTTTGTCCCTCTCTCTCTGATACCCTCTCGCTTTCTGTCCCTCCCCCTTTCATTTCCCTCTATCTCTCTCTCTCTCCCCCACATCCCACCTAGATCCTCCAGCCACAGCACAACAGCCCCTGTCCCCACTAACCTTGCCTGAGGAAGCCTCGATGGGAGGCGGCTGGGTGCTCCCGCTCAGACTGGCAAGCAGCGGCCCTCGGGGGGAGTCACCATCATAAACAAACAGGTAGTCGTAAGTGCATTCTGTGTCCAGGAAAAGGAAGTCCAGCAGGATCCTGTGCTGGGGGCTTGGGGCTGAGAGGTGAGCAGAGAATGGCCAGGTTCAAATGTGGATGTTCCCATGCCTCTATGCAGCCCACCCACAAACACCAAGCCCTGCTCCGGGTGATGCCAGGGGTTCAAAGATGAGTCAGACCTGGGTCCCACCTTAGAGGGGCTCCCAGTCTCACAGCCCAGGAAGGTCAAAGCCTTGACAGCCAGAGCAACAGGAGCCCAGTGAAGGAATTACAATTTCCACCCTGGAAAGGTCTTCTGAGATCAGCTGAACACCCCCCGCCATTCAGATGGGAAAACTAAAGTGCAGAGAGAGGAAATCCCATCCCAGTGGCCACATAGAGCTGCAGCCAGTGTTCCTAATGCCTTGTTCTTCCCCTCCTTGAGCTTCAGTAATTTCCAGGCTAGAGGATCAGGGTCCGGGCCTAGCAGACAGGCGTATCCCGTTAGAAAAGTGCCTCCATGACAGTCCTCTGTCCCGGGTTGATCAGAGGTCTAAGGGAAGAGTCCTATTTCTTTTCCCTGTACAAAGCCCCAATCTTGGAATGACTCAGTTCCCCTGTCCCCACCCAGAGTCTCACCTCTCTATTTATTGTGGTGGCTACAAACACAGACTAGACTGCCTGGGCTCAAATTCTGATTCTGCCACTGAAGAGCTACTAACTGTGTGACTTTGAGCAGGTCACCTACCCCCTCTGGATCTGTTTCCTCATCTGTACAGTGGGGATATAAATGGTATTGTGGTGGATTCCAGCTTCTAGTCTACTCCTCCTGTCAAAATGTGAGAGCTAATTTTCTGCCCCTTGTGTCTAGGAAGAGCCTTAGTGACTTGCTTGATCAATAAAAAGCAGAAGTGATATTCCAGGACTTCCACAGGCAGGTCATAAGAAGCCTTGTTACTTTCACCTAGGTCTTGTGGAATGCTCCTTCTCAGAACACAGCTGTCATGCTATGAAAAGCCAAAGCCACATGGAGAGGCCACATGTAGGCGTTCCAGCCCACAGCCCCAGCTGAGCTTCCAGCTGACAGCTAGCATCAACTGCCACCCCTGAGAGGGACCTTCTTGGATGTCTGGTCTGGGTGACCATTCAGATGACTGCAGCCCCAGCTGACTTCTGACTGAAATCCATATGAGAGGCAATAATGCACGTAAAGCGCTTACATATGCACCTAGCATGTTGTAGTAAGTGCCACTACTCCTATCACTGTCACTATTTTTGTTCTGTGCCAGGTCCTGGTTCTAGAAGGTTCTCTTATTCCACATCTCACACTAGGGGGCTCTGTGAGACTCTCTTCTGCCACTGCAGGCAGCTCAGAGGAGTCTTCTGGGCTAGTGAAACTAATCAGGAGACCTGGGTTCCAGCTCTGCCCCTAACGTGCTGGAGGACCCTAGGCCAACTTCTTCCCCCATGACCCTCAGTACACTCATCTGGATTCTGGAGATGCTCACCCACCACTCACTTTGTGGTCTGGGGCCAGTTCCATGGACTCTCTGAGCCTCAGTTTCCTTGATCCTATAAAATGGGGATAATTCTCCCCATCCACCAAGGCTGGTGTGAACTGAATGTTGAATTCAAAGAGATGATGACTCGGGCCGGCCCGTGGCTCACTCGGGAGAGTGCAGTGCTGATAACACCAAGGCCACGGGTTCGGATCCCATATAGGGATGGCTGGTTTGCTCACTGGGTGAGCATGGTGCTGACAACACCAAGTCAAGGGTTAAGATCCCCTTACCAGTCATCTTTTTTAAAAAAAAAAAATAATAAAGAGAGATGATGACTCTAACCTGCCAGCCCAGAGCCAGGGTGTTCAATAATATGCCCTGCCCAGCCCTAGTCCTCTTCCACCAGGCCACTGATCCAGCTCCTTCCTGGCCTCCTAGCCTCCAGTCTTGCCCTAACATGAGAGATTTCCCCAACTCAACATCAGGCCCTGTCCGTCCCCTGATCAAAATCCCTGCTTGGCTCCCCACCATCCTAAGAGAAAGTCCAGCCTTTGTACAAGCTTCGCCCTCTGTCTGGAGCACATTCTCTCTTCCCACTGGCAAACTTCCCCTCCTCCTCCAGGGAGCCTTCCCTGATGCCCCCTGGCTGAATTATGTGCCCTGCTTTGGAGTTTTCACCTCCCATTATTTTATTTATTTATTTTTTAAAGATGACTGGTAAGGGGATCTTAACCCTTGACCTGGTGTTGTCAGCACCATGCTCTCTGAAGTGAGTGAACTGGCCATCCCTATATGGGATCCGAACCCATGGCCTTGGTGTTATCAGCACCACATTCTCCCTAGTGAGCCACAGGCCAGCCCTTTCACATCCCATTATAGCCTTCATTCCTCTGGGCCTATCTGTGTCCAAGACTATCTGTGTCCAGGTCTTTCCCCACTTCAGCCTAGGAGGCCTGCAGGGCACAGCCTAGATCTGAGCCTAATTCCCTCCCCAGCATTGCCCAGCACAGGAACTGGCACTGAACAAGGGCTCAGGAAATGCTGGATGAAGGAATGAAGAAATGCACAAAACAAAGAACACTGAAGCTGGCAGCTCTCCCTCAGACTCTGACCAGAGCCCCTGAGAATATCACACACAGATTCCCACCTGTGGTCTGGGAAACGCAGAAGAAACATTCAGCTAGACCAGGCAACTAGACCTCCCAGAATCTTACCAGCCTCAACCAAACTATAAAGCTCTGTTCCTGGAATCACAACAAATACATCTTTGTCAAGTGCCTGCCAGAGGCCAGCTCACCATCTGCCTGCCCAAGTTCCTCCCTAAGTTCAAGGTCTCCTGTTTCCACCCAACCTCCACACCATTCTGCACAGAAATCTGATCCCAAACCCTCTTGCTCAAAAGTAGGATGCCTCTTAACCATGAGGATGTTATGAGGACTAAAACTAGATAAAGTGTGAAGGTGATACAAAAGTAAGTGGGTTGGTTGCTTATTTTTTAATAGATGGAGGAAGATGTTGGATCTCAGAGGTGACAGGCACTGGGAAGGATGGGAGACCAAGGGAGGTCTTCGGGTCTCCCAAACTCCTCCCTCACCCCAACATCCAGCCAGTTGGTACCAACTCTCATTGATGAAACTCCATAAACATCTCTCTGCACTCTGCATCCCCCTTAGCCCCTGCCCCAGTTCAGAACTTATTCTCTCCTATGAGACCAGCATACCAAGTCTCCAGTCTTCCCCAACCCAGCCTTGCGAGCAATGCCCCACTCCTGCTCAAAATCCTTCTGTGGCTCCCCATCAACCCCAAGAGAAAGGCCAAGCTGCTCAGTGTGACATTCAAGACCCTTCTTCACCTGCTTCTGGCTTCCTCCTCACCTCCCAGTCAACAGTGCAGCCAGACCACACCAACCCAGACATGGATTCTGAGACACACCAGTCTCCATCATGTCTTCATAGAGGATGTTCCCTTTTCCTACCCAGTAAACTAACCTGCATGCTTCAGAACCCTGCTTCAGTGGCTCCTCCTCTACAACCTCCAACAGAGTCCTCTCCCTCTCCTAGTTCTGTCCACCCAACTCCTGCACCTGCCTCTGTCTCAGCCCTGAGTACTGTTTCAGTGAGCACACTGGGGGCTGAATGTCTGTGTCCAGCCCCACCATTCCCAACCAGCCTGGGACTCTTCAAAGCCAGAGAATGATTTATACCTCCTTTACCCCACCCCACTCCCCACACTTCCCATTCTGTTCTCACACCCTAGTCTGACAGAAATGGCCCCCAAGCTGGGGACAGTTAGACACATTCACCTCAAGGAACATGCTTTCATCCATACCCCACACAGCAGCCAGAGAGATCTTCTAAAATATAAATCGGATCATGTCCTTTCTCTGCTAAAAACTCTCCCATAGGCTCCCCAGTGGTCCCAGATAAAGACCAAGCTCCACAGCCTGACAAGGGAGGCCCTGATGATCCAGACCCTGGCACACCTCTGGCTTTTGCCCATGACCTCAGCTGACTGGGGAACTTCAACCTCTCCTTGAAGGCCCGCTCCTACATCCACTGTTCTGTGAGGCCTTCTTGGACTTCACCACCCACTGCCTTTGGACTTCTCTTCTACCTCCCTACTGCCCTTAGGATACAGCTCAAAATCACAAGGTCCTACACACTCTGGCTACTCCCAACCCTGCAGCCTCTGGCTCAGTGGGTTGTCTTCTTGTAGTGCAAGTTTTAGCACACTGGATTTCTAGTTCCTCAAAAGCACCATACTCTCTCACTGCCAGGCCTTTGCATGGGCTATTCTCCTTCCCTGGAATGCCCTTTTGCTCCCTGCTATACATGCCTCTAGTCTCAGCTATACCCCAGGGGTAAGTTAGATATCTTCTCTGGGCTTCCCTACTCCCTGGGAATGGGTTTGTCTCCCCCACTGACTGGGAGCCCATAAGGGTAGGGCTGTTCCCTCTTTCTGGAATGCTCTTTTTCTCCCTCCTGGCTGATTGCCATTGGTCCCTTTAGGTCTCAGCTCAGACATCTCCTCTTCCAGAAAGCCTCTCTGCTGTCACCATGCCCCCTGGTCAGGCACTTCCTTTGGGCTCTCCCTGGCCTGTGGGGCTCCTCCATCACAGACCACTCTGGGCTCACTGTCTAATAATATCTTTGTCTCCCCCACTGGACTCCAAACCCTAAGTCACTTCAGATTGCTGGAACTGTCTTGGTCTCTACTATGTAACAGTGGCAAGCACAGCATCGGGCACGTGAATGACTGAAAAAAAAATGCTCTTATTGAAGTACTTTTAAAAGAGCAACAATAATAATCCTAATACCATTTATTAAACATTTACTATGTACCAGGCATCTGGCATGTTAAATACCTGGTCTCATTTAATTCCAACAATCCTATGAGGTGAGTACTATTGTTATCCCCAATTAGGGAGGAAGGAAAGCTGAACCTCAGAGAAAGGAAGTCACCTCCCTAAAGTGGCAAAGCTAATAAGAAGTAGAGCCTAAATTAGAAGTTAGGTAGGGCCGGCCCGTGGCTCACTCGGAAGAGTGTGGTGCTGATAACACCAAGGCCCCGGGTTCGGATCCCATGTAGGGATGGCCGGTTCGCTCACTGGCTGAGCGTGGTGCTGACAACACCAAGTTAAGGGTTAAGATCCCCTTACCGGTCATTTTTTAAAAAAAAAAAAAAAAAAAAAAAAGAAGTTAGGTAACAGGGCCGGCCAGTGGCTCACTTGGGAGAGTGTGGTGCTGATAACACCAAGGCCACGGGTTCGAATCCCTATATAGGGATAGCTGGTTGGCTCACTTGGGAGAGTGTAGTGCTGATAACACCAGGTCAAGGGTTAAGATCCCCTTACCGGTCATCTTTAAAAAAAAAAAGAAAGAAAGAAAAAGAAGTCAGTTAACTGGACTGAGAAACTGAGTTTTGAACAATTACTCAAAATACCCCTCACTGAAGCTCATGGTTTGTAAACTGACCATTTGGGTCTGGGTGCATCTCCCCTCTCAAACTTCGAAGCCTTCCAGGGCAGGGCCCAGGTTGGTTGCAACCCTGGGTGTCCAGCATTTTAGAGCAAAAGGCCTGGAATGTGGTGAATGGATAAATGCACAAATAAATGAACTAGCGAATGAGTGAGTGATACAGCCACACTCACCCTCGATGAGCCACTCGCAGTTGCCATTGACGCTGTAGTTGCCCGCACCATCCGTCACGAATCCTGGAGCCTCCCGTAGCACCTGCCGTTGCCCCTTGCAGTCCCCCGCCCGGACCCCGGGGGACTGCGGCCCCAGCACGACCAAGGCCAGGGCCAATGCCGCGGCCAGAGCCCAGGCCAGGGCCATCACCGCCCACGGCACTGACTCTTAGAAACCGGACAGGCTGTAAAGACCCAAGAGGACCTGCTACCCGGCGTGAGGCCCCGCAAATGCGACCTCTATAGGTGTAGCATGGCCGTGTAGACCGGGGAGGTCCCGGAGACGTACCTGCGAAGGGAACGGCCGCTGTTGATCGGCTCTGGAAGCCGGGGGGCGGGCCCTACAGATCCATGGAAGGCCCTGTATATGGGGTCGTTATGGACCGGGCCGACCCGTAGGGTCGAGGAACCGTAGGGATCTCTTATAGACACGAGCCCCCATGGGGGGCCGATCCCATAAACGGTGTCTAGACATAGGCCGCTGCAGGCCAAAACAGACCTTAAATATGGGTGGGTCACCAGGGGTGAAGGGCTTTACGGCCCGGCAGGGACCTCCATACAGGATGCGGGCCGGGATGGGCCAGGCCCGGATGGTGCTGGAGAGGCCACTCCAGCCGGGGGCGCGGCGCGACCTGGTGCGGGGCCCAGACTACAGACGCACTCCTCTGCTCACCCACCCTCACCTCCCTCCTGAGCCGGATGGACCAGACCAAAGAGACGAGGGGGCGCTCGGGCCAGAGCGGCCCCGGGAAGACCCGCTGGGAGGGCGAGGGGGCGGGAGCCTAGCGGCCTCTGAACAACAACCAATAGAGAGGAGGCGAGAAGTTGCAGAGAGGCCGGCCAGAGCGGCCCTGGGAGGCCTGCAGAGGGCTCAGTCCACCCCTCCGCAAAAGGAGACTTCCGGAAACTTCTCCGCCCATTTGTTCCCAGTCGCATGCGCAGCAGCGACTTCCTCGGCCTGAGAGGAGAGACTGACACATGCGCAGCGCTAAAATCATAACCCTGGGGCTGGCCGGTTAGCTGTCTTGGTTAGAACGCGGTGCCGATAACATGAAGGGTGTACCGGCCAGCTGCCAGTCAATCATCAATAAAATAAAATCATAACCCAAACTTGGGGTGCCGGTAGCTGAGCAAAATGTGCTTCTGGAGGGCGCCTCTACCTCTGACTGGGGAAGGGAAGGTAAAAAGGGAGCGGTGCGGTAAGAGGGCTATGCTAGATTTATATCTTCATTGCTCCCAGATTCTGGATCAACATAAAGGTGAATTAGTGCAGGCCCTTGCATCCGGTCCCAGAACCTGAAACGGTTCTTGCTCAGCCCCACCACTGAGTACCATCAAGATATAAAAGAATCAGGCTGCCCGGTGAGCTCAGTTGGTTAGAATTCGGCCTTATAACATTAAGATCAAGGGTTCGGATCTCTGCACCGGCCAGCCACCAAAAAAAAGAACCGGCCAACCGCCAAAAAAAAGATGTAAAAGAAACTACATCACAGATAAAAACTCAACGAATCCTCTTTATTTTGGCAAGCGGGGGGAGTCTTTCTGCCAGGGACTTGAGGGAAGGTCCCCGGAATGAAGATAGAGGCGAACAGAGCACAGGTCCGAGATCACAGATCCTAGGGAGGGTTTCAGAGTCGAGACAAGCTTCACAATATCCGTCCCGGGAGCAGCAGATCAGGGTCGCGGAGTCCTGCAGAGTCACGGACAAGGTCCTGGCGGTCGTCACAGGTGTTCCGGAGTCCGGCGGGATCAGAGGTCTCGAAGGGGGCCAGGGGGCCGAAGGTCACGGAACAGCGGGAGCCCAGAATCCGGCGCCGCTCTGGGCAGGGGCTGAGGGAGGGGACGGGGAGAGCGGCTCCCGCGGGACCGTTTGGCACAAGAGGGAAAGGGGGTCGGGACGCAGCGCACCCCACCTGGGCACGCGGGGCAGGGAAGGTCGGGAAGGCCGGAATGGCCGAGCCCTGGGGTCAGGATAGAGCGGGAATCCCGAGCCCGGCCGGTGGCCGGTGCGCGGCCCATGGAGCAGGGGCAGCAGGGGTGCTCAGACAGGGGGTGCGGTGCCCCCAGCCGTGTGCATGCTGAAGTATTCGGTGAAGCCGGTGTGCGGCGCTGCCGTCGGGGGCACAAGCGGCTGGTAGGGCGGCGTAGGGCCATCCCAGCC